>NW_018250323.1:2688-10503 GCF_001263595.1 Phalaenopsis equestris | reverse complement strand
CCCCTCGAATGGCCATGAGGCAATAGTTGGGTGTAGCACATTTGGAGGTTGGTGTAAGACCACCCATTGCACTCAACAAACGTGCATCTTCTAGTTGTATCCATGTATCCATGCAGTCGGACATTATTGCTGGCCAATAATATCTGAGTCTTTTGATCTTCAATTTTATCTTCAGCCTTGACTGGTGAGCCCCACACAATCCGACATGTACTTCTTTGACAATATTTTGTGCCTCAGCTCTGCTCAAACATCGTAACCACATCTGGTCGAGCGATCTCCTGTATAGAACTTCACCTACTATAGCATATGACATAGCCCTTTTTTGTAATGTGATGTGCCTCATACTTTCCTTTGGTAGTTTTTCAGTATGCAAATATTTATCTATTAATGGATTGCGCCAATCTTCATTGATATCAGCAACTGCATTTATCGCTTCTTCTTTTTCGAGCTTGTGTAGAGTTTTGAGGTCGATCCGAGACCAAAATTATCTTCCTTGTACTGTGATTTCAATGGAATTCTCTAAGGGACATGCCAGCTCCTTAGCAAATTTTGCTAGAGCGTCGGCATGGGCTTTATGTCCCTAAGGAATCCGACAAAAAGTCACATTGGGGATCTGCTTCAGTAGCTTCATCGTGTAATGATGGTATTCTGCTAGCTGTGGTTTCAAAATTTTGTATTGTCCGGCGACTTGCTAGATGACGAGCAGAGAGTCGTCATAGATGGCAATGTTTGTTATATCCATTGAGATTGCCAATTCCAATCCGATGATTAAAGCTTCATATTCTGCTTCATTTTTGGTGCACAACTTTATCAGGTGGTATGAGAACCTCAACATACCCTTATCTGGTGTGATAAAGATCAAACCGATTCCTGCTTTGCCGGGTATAATTGTGTTTGATCCTTTGTCTTTTCTGGATGATGAAGCTTCGTCAAAGTACATTTCCGAACATTGCGCACTAGAGAATTCCATTTGTAGTATTTGCTCGTCTAGTAACTCATCGTTGAGAGGGGCCCCAACTGACAGTGGGTGTGCAACTAGAAAGTCTGCTAGAATCTATTTCTTGATAACACAGAGGGGAACAAAAGTTATATCAAATTACTATAAGATCCTTGACCATCTTGCTACACGTCCAGAGAGTGTTGGCCAGGTCATCAAATATTACGACAGATTAACTTTCGAGATTAGGGTAATCTTATGAGAAAGCATGTAATTTTTAAGTTTTTGGGCGTCAAAAATCAAAGCTAGACAATGCTTCTCAATGGGTGGGTACCTTATCTTCAACAGTATTAGGCAGTGACTCAAGTAGTAGACCGCGTTTTCCTTACCCTCATCATTGACTTGAGCTAAGAGGGCTCTAAGAGAGTTGTCTAAGACTGTGGTATAAAGTATCAACGGTTTCCTTGGGATAGGGGTTGCCAAAATAGGAGACGTCATTAAATATTGTTTAACGTCCTAAAAGACCCTCTGGCATTTCTCTTCTCAAATGAATTTGGCGTCCTTTTTAATTAATGTCGTAATTAATGCCGAGAAAGGCTGACACCTACCCGAGAGATTAGAAATAAAGCGTCTCAAATATGCCAACTTCCATTGGAAGGAATGTAGTTGCTTCAAGGTTTTAGGATGAGGCATTTCCAAGGTAGCTTTAATCTTATCCGGGTCAATCTCGATCCCCTCATGAAGGACAATAAATCCTAGAAATTTTCTGGAGGTAACGCCAAAAGCGCACTTTAAGGGATTCAATTTAAGGTCAGATCATTGTAACCGTTCGAATACGATCCTCAAATCATACAAATTGTCTATCTTTCATTTACATTTGATGACCAAATCATCCATGTAGCATTCCACTTGAATGTAAATAACGTCATCAAAAATCTTTATCATTACACGTTGGTATGTTACTACAACGTTCTTTAGGCCTAACGACATCACTATGTAGCGGAAAATCTCGATAGGTGTTCTGAAGAATGTAAGTGCTGCATCTTCGGGAGCCATCTTGGTTTGGTTGTATCACGATGGTCCGTCCATGAAAGAGAAAATTTTGTGTGTTGAAGCGATATCTACCATCATTTCTGGTATTGGTAGTGGAAACTAGTCTTTTGGACATGCTTTGTTCAAATCCCTAAAGTCTACACAAACACGGATTTGTCCATTTTTCTTCTTAACTGGGACAATGTTAGCTAACCATGTGGGGTATTTTGTTTCTTTTACAAAGTTAGCATCTATTAATTTCTTCACCTCGGCGATGACTTATTGCTCTATTTTGAGGCGCATTCTTTTAGCCTGGGAGCCTATTTTACTAGGGTTATATTCTTGTCCACCCTAAGTTTATGAACTACAACCTCTACTATCAGTCCTGGCATCTCATCATAGCTCCATGCGAAGCAATCTTTTAATTCTGTTTGCAATTTGATCAGTTGCAAAGATTCTTCATTATTGAGTAGAGAACATATAAATGAGGGTTGAGGTCGCTTTTCCGTCCCGAGGTTGGTTTCCTTTAACTCATCTACAACTGACTTGGTTTATTTTTCAAATTTTGGTTCTCATCATAGCTCCATGCGAAGCAATCTTTTAATTCTGTTTGCAATTTGATCAGTTGCAAAGATTCTTCATTATTGAGTAGAGAACATATAAATGAGGGTTGAGGTCGCTTTTCCGTCCCGAGGTTGGTTTCCTTTAACTCATCTACAACTGACTTGGTTTATTTTTCAAATTTTGGTGGAGCATCTTCTAGCAGTTGATCAGTAGAATCATCCTTTATGTTGAGGCAATCGTCTTCTGATTCACTAGAAACAACTAATAACAACCATGCAAAATTCTGAATCATCGACTGGTCTGACTGTACCAAATCCGAGACACTCTTTTGAGTTAGGAGTTAGACTTTTAATATTCCATAATTTTTCAAAAAGTTGAAATTTATCTTTTGGCATTTGTTTTGGCAAGTGTCTCTCTTAAATTAACTTTTTTACAAAAGGAAAAAAGTAACCAAAAGGAAATTCCATTAACTCATTAGGTCATCATCCAAGTTTACATGATTTTCAAGATCAGTAGAGGTAGAAGCACGATAAAATTTGATTGGCTTTGAACCAACACTACGTACATCCTTGACCTATAAAATCTCAACCTTTTGAAAGATAATCGAAGTAAGGGACATAACATTCACATAGTGGTTTATCCGATCATACATCGTCTCATATTCATTTTTTTCTACATCTTCTAAGGATATCTTGTATTGAGGTTCCTTCTGTTTTGTCATCATTATTTCATCTTCGGAACTGTCTTCATCACCAATGTGGATGGTTGGCCTCGTCTATTCAATGATTAAGTTTATTCTTCTATGTCTACGCCCCCGGCCTAACCTCAGGTGCACAAATTAAGAGAACCTTCGCCAACTTGTTGTAAAAGAGTCATGGAAGATCGCTGAAGCAAAGTTGAATGGCCTCCTCTTTGTGATTTTTCTGAATCTTCAATTTTATTTGTGCCAATTTCATGAGACAAGATAGTTTTCTTTTAAGGGGCGTAGTAGGCGGCATTTTCATGAATACTAATTTCATGCACTGAAAATGGTTGTAAATCTACCTTGATGCAATGTTCTTGTCCTTCTTTGTAATTCTTAATGCATTGATGCAGAGACGATGGGACCATGTTGTGTTCATGAATCCACGATTGACCCAGTAGAGTGTTGAAAGAGGTCTCGGTGTCGAAGATATAAAACTTAACGATTGTTGTTAGTTCTCCAACCTTCATGAGCAATGTAATTTATCCAAGGGCTCTCTCTCCTTTTTGTTTGAATCCTCTTCTGAGCACCATTGTATCTGCTGTAAGCTTCTGAGCTTCAATGTCCAAATAGGCTAATGTCCGTAGGATCATCAAGTTTAAGGATGCTCTAGGATCTACTAAACCTTTGAACAACACAAATCTGCCTATGTTAATTGAGATGTAAAGTAGTCGGTTGTGGTACCAAGCAGCAAATCTTCATCTGTGGAGGTTACCCCAGGCTATTCTTTAATGAATAAACTTCATCTGAGGATGCACTGACCAACTAAGCTGGGTAAATCTTTGGGTTAAACATAGCTGTAACCAGAGACTCTCTCATCTTCTTTGATAGGATCAGAGCATCATATATACTCAATATGGCCGACTTATTTTGGCCAGCAACTTCCTAAGATGAGCTAGCATGTTATAATCCACTTTATATGATCCTCCAATTTTTTCTTGGTTGTCTAGTTTTTTTACTTGTGGAGGTGGAGGTAGCTCTTCTCGAGTTACTATTTGTTTTCCTTTATCTATTAGAGCTATTCTTGGGGGTAACACTCTCTAGCTCCTTAAGTTCACTTCTATAATTTCTTCTTCTTGAGATATCATTGCCAAATCTTTTGGCATTTCTTCTTCGTCTGAAAGATCTAAGTTGATGGCAAGCAGTGCAATGTGGTGCTCAAGAATCGGTTCCTCACTCCCGGTGCTGTCGTAAGCGGTAACATCGATGTCATCTTCAATCTTGTTAATGAGTTTGTCGGACTCAAGTATGATTTGAGGATCATTTTGAGAATCAACATCAAAGCTAGATTGGTTAAAATCAGTTACGTTATAACCAAAAACAGTTAAAATATAGCCAAAATCACAAACATTATATTCATAAGACCCAAGAGGGGCAAAAAGATAATTATACAAAGTCAGGGGTTCGAGGATTTTCTTTCCCGAATCCAAGACAACCAATCTAGTAGATGCAGCCCCTATCCTACCCCCTCTGCTATCGATCTTTGTAGTGGTGTTCTTCTTTTTCCTTGTCTTTGATGATGACAAATCTCCTGGCTAAATCTTCATCTCCGGTTTGGCATGCTGAATACTCTGAACGGAGGCTTATTTTGATGCGTTCTGAATTTGATTCAATATTTTCTTGGATGGTTTGCTCCAAAATTCATTCCATCCGTCTTTTCCGGTATATGTAAAAGATTGTTTTGATGAATCCCGCATTTGGTTTAGGACCCTCTTGAACTCATCCCAAGTCGTACTCCATCCATCTTCTCCAGTATATGGATCAATAAGGGAGATTGTTTCGGCCAAAATCATATTTATGGAACTTTTTTCAGGTTCTTTTAAATATTCTTTTGAGATCATTATATTCTCTTCTTTAAGGTTCTTCTTGAGCCAATCCTTAAAGATAAAACATTCTTCTATAGTGTGCCCAAGCAACCTATGGTATGGGCAATAATTCGGTTGATCCTTCTTGTCGACCTCTTTGGGTTTCTTTGGATCTGATATTCTGAACTCAGGCTTTTTCATCAGACTTATGAACATTTTTTATACGACTTCATCTTTGAAAGAATACAACATTTTCTATCATTCTGCAAGAGATATTATCTTATTCCTTATTCGAGGTGATCCTTCTTGAGGCGATCGCTAGTTGGACTGGTTACTCTATTTCTGAGCATGCTGTGATGAAGATTGATGAGGATTTTGTGGATATATCTTTATTGGTTGTTTTCCTTTATAGATAGGCACTACTATTCCTGACTTCTTTTCAAATACTTTGGTTACCTTGGATCTCTTGTGAGAATCCATATGTTTGATTTCTTCTTGAAGACTATTGGCTTTACTGAGTAGCTTCTCGAACGATTTGATGGTGAGTCCCTTGAGAATGAAAGCTACTGGCCCATGAATACTTTTGAGTAAGATCTCAATCACGTGATGTTCCTGTAGCTGAGGTTAACATTTCATGCTAAGGTTTCTCCACTTCAAAATGTAATCCACCAAAGTCTCGTTGGGCTTTTGCTTTTTCATCATGAGCTCTCCTATAGAGACATGGTGTTGTGCTTCAACAATTCTTTTCACAAATAATTGTTCCAGCTTGGGAAATGTCTTAACTAATCCGTTGCGTAAATCAGCATACCAATCGAAGGCAATCCTTGAGAAGCTGCTGATGAACTGTTGGAAGAGTAAAGCTTTCTTATTTCTTGTGTTACTGTAACTATCTTAGAAATGTGTTATATGTTGTCTAGGATTTTCAGTTCCATCAAATATCTTAATGTATGGGGACACGAAACCCTTTGGGAAGGGTACGACATTGAATTCCTCTAGATAGGGCTACCCTTTAGAATCAATGCACTACCCTAAGATTGGGTTAGGGTATCATGAACTTGCTCAACCATTTGATTAAGTTCCTTCTCTAGCATGGCACTCGATGGAGAATCCCTCTTTGGTTACTCATCCTTATTTGCTGAGGCAACTTGTCTTCTTTTGTCTGTGATGTGTATAATTTTTGATTGGTTGACCTCTAGAGAGGCTTAATGCAGTGCTTGTGATTGCCTTTGAATGGTGGTCATGGTGCGACCATTTCTTCTATACTTTTCTCTAGTTGGCTGACTTGCCCATCCCTAAGGAGGGTATCCTTATGCAACTCATCTACGACATTCTCTTTGACGAGAGGTTGAGCCTCACGTGCAGATGTAGCGGCTCTGGTTTTAAAAACATGGACATCCATGCAATATTCTTTGAGATAATCATTATAGTCAAAATCTTCATCATCATCATCGATGAAAACTCTGTATTCTCTTGCTAACTTGGAAATCTTGACTCTGAACTTTTCTATTTTTTCTTAGATTATTAATTTTTTTTATTATCTTAAGATCTGGAGTACCCTACTGGACCTCGTCCTCTTGCTCTTCCATCTCGCTGGCAATTACTGTGACAATGTCAGATACTTCAGACCCTGGCTTCATTCCATAATCTTGCCCTGCAAGCTTACTGGACTATATCGGTTTAACATCCTTGGGTATCCACACCTTTTTCTTTGATGATCATGTCTTGAGACGAAGTGTCTCAGCAGAAGCATCAGATGGTCAAAGAGAAGTATGTTCCCCATGGTGCAGACCGACTATAGTACTGGGCAATTTCTTCATCTTTTCCTTCAAAATTTTAGGGATGTATTTGAAGTGGGTGATCGGTAGGATTCTCAGACCCAGTGTTGTCATAACCAGTCGATGGCCTGTGTTCCTGGTAGTGGTAGAATCTGTGGTGGCAATAGTTGTGTCAAATCGTTCGAGAAGCTTTAGGACCTTTAAGATTTTATATCTGATTTCGCGTTGCTCTAGGAGCTCATCCTATTGCAATCTTTCAAATCAAATTCTAGAGGTTGAGGATTTCACATCCGATTCTGCGTTTCTCTAGGAGCTCCTCCTATCTCAATCTTCAAATCAATTTTAGAGGTTGAGGATTCCACATCCGATTCCATGTTACTTTAGGAGCTCATCCTATCACAATCTTTCAAATAAATTTTAGAGGTTGAGGATTCCACATCCGATTCCGCGTTGCTTTAGGAGCTCATCCTATCGCAATCTTTCAAATCAATTCTAGAGGTTGAAGATTCTACATCCGATTCCACATTGCTTTAGGAGCCCCTCCTATCGCAATCTTCAAAACAAATTTAAGAGGTTCAGGATTTCACATCCGATTCCACGTTGCTTTAGGAACCCCTCCTATCGCAATCTTCAAATCAAATTTTAGAGTTTCAGGATTTCACATCTGATTCCGTGTTGCTTTAGGAGCCCCTCCTATTGCAATCTTTTAAATCAAATTCTAGAGGTTGAAGATTTCATATTAGATACCGCGTTTCTTTAGAAGCTCCTCCTATTACAATCTTCCAAATCAAATCCTACGATATTCTAGAGGTTGAAGATTTCATATTCGATACTGCGTTGCTTTAGGAGCTCCTCCTATTGCAATCTTCCAAATCAAATCCTACGATATACTAGAGGATGAGGATTTCACATCTGATTCTGCATTGCTTAGCAATGATTCACACGATATTTTAGAGGATG
>NW_018250323.1:1288-1757 GCF_001263595.1 Phalaenopsis equestris | reverse complement strand
TAGGTCCCTTGATCTTTTGGGATACTCATGTAGATGGTCCCCTAAACCTACTAGCCCTAGGGCTATGGTTTGGCTAAGACCACTATGTAGAGGACCCAAAATAGGGTTCTCATTGGTCCATGGCTTATTGGTGATGACTAGTGGCTTATTGGTGATGATT
Organism: Phalaenopsis equestris; assembly: GCF_001263595.1. Taxonomy (NCBI): domain Eukaryota; kingdom Viridiplantae; phylum Streptophyta; class Magnoliopsida; order Asparagales; family Orchidaceae; genus Phalaenopsis; species Phalaenopsis equestris. The sequence continues at coordinate 1,597 of NW_018250323.1, read as the reverse complement.
GGTGCCTCAACTCTATCAAAATACCCATCTTGGCCTTTTACCCCTAAAACACCCCCTAATTACCAAAATACCCCTCTTTGGCCCAAAATCCCAAAACTCCAAAATTCCCATAAAATACCACCCATCTACACCCACATTCACTCACAACCCTGAACTCAAACTTCTAGTCTAGGTCCCTTGATCTTTTGGGATACTCATGTAGATGGTCCCCTAAACCTACTAGCCCTAGGGCTATGGTTTGGCTAAGACCACTATGTAGAGGACCCAAAATAGAGTTTCCTTTGGTCCATGGCTTATTGGTGATGATTG
>NW_018250323.1:608-1235 GCF_001263595.1 Phalaenopsis equestris | reverse complement strand
AACACCCCCAAATTACCAAAATACCCCTCTTGGGCTCAAAATTCCAAAAATTCCAAAAATTCCCAGAAAATCCCAATAAATCCCAAATAATCCCAATTTCATTTCTCTTAACTAACACATGATCCAATTTGGCCAATTTGACCATCTTTAAGCAAAATCCCCAAATTGCCCTTTAAAGACCTAAATTTCCCCAAATCCAACTCAAATGTCCACCAATTTGATCTCAATTGACCCCAATTACAATCCTAAACTCCAATTTACTTTTGATATGACCAAACTAAACCAAATCCAAGCTCAATTGGTTCATGATTTGAGCCCAATTTTGATTTGGGTCAAAACCTCAATTTTGATCATATGACTTAATCTCACCCAATTGAACCCATAGCCTAGTCAATTGGCCTCAATTAATGTTGAAAAATCTTTATGACATTCATATACATGAAAATCAACCATAAATTGACCTTGATTAAGTTTAAAATCCATTTGATTTTGGCCTAAATCCAAAATTCCCAAATTTAGACCCAAATTGGCTAACTCCCCAAATTTCACCCAATTGATTGCCTTAACCTCCAAATTGGCATCCAATTCATATTCAAAACTCTTCATGAGGTCCCTATTGACCATTTA
>NW_018250323.1:0-570 GCF_001263595.1 Phalaenopsis equestris | reverse complement strand
AAGCTAGACCCAAGCCTAAATTTCAGATTTCATAAACGAGCCACCCAAGAGCTTCATCTTTTGCATCAAATTGACCTTTTGCTACACATGTTCCGCATTTCATGCTTAAGAAATTAAACCTTCCAGCAATTCAACAAAAATATCAAGAAGTAGAGCAGGTACATCGAGCAGCCAAGCAAAACATAGAGTAACCATGCGAGGGGATCACAAGACTAGCAAGATCACAGAAGAAAGGTTACCTCTTGGTATAGAGCACACAAGAAAAATAAGAATAGATGTAGAAGCAATTTGGCAACACCTCCCTCCTAAACACCATGAAACCACCTAGATCAAGCCATGGACTAAAGATCCCCCAAATTAAGGGATCTTATTTCCAAAAATGCACATGCTTAGGATAATGCACATGCTTAGAAATGCACATGCTTAGGATATCTTTGCCAAATCCAAGAACATTGGCATTAAATTGCTGTAATTGATTCCTCTGGGTTCCCTGAGCTCCTAGCCACCTCCGCCTGGCCGACCGGCCAGCCTAGTAGCTGGAAAAGCCCAAAACCAAGAGCCACCCCCATG
>NW_018250322.1:489814-516961 GCF_001263595.1 Phalaenopsis equestris | reverse complement strand
AATAGCTTTGACGTTAAAACAGGAGTCAACCCAAGCGTTATCTATGAGTCTGAAATGTCACTTCTTCCTTTAAATTTGATTTGATTTGTTTGTTTTTTAATTTAGAAGAGTTTCTGGAGGTTTTATCATAATTTGGTTCTTAACTAGGTTTAGGCGGCTCAAATGGGGTCCGGGGAGCATATACGACCAAAAGCTAGTGGTTCAGGTCGGCATAACCACACCATATGGAGCATGATTATATCAGATCCGTAGACACAACAATAACATGCATATTCACACTGTGTGTTCCGTGCAATAAGCATAATTACACCAGGTCATGGCATGACCATGCCTCCAAACACTCGCAAATACCCCTCTTCGCTCTCTCCCTACATTCTCTCTCATGATTGTTTTAGGACGAAAGCCTGGTTTTCCTTCTCGCGCTCGTCTGTACTCGCTGTTGTTGCCTCTCACCGCCTCTCTTTGTATGCAGAATTCCTCTCCTCTTTTTTTCTCTATGGTGGTGGTTTGATGGTTTGCATTTTACCTTCTTTCTCATTGTGCTTCTTGATTTACCTGTTGGTGGTTGAGATGGTATGTTGCTTTCTGCTGTTGTTTGAGATGGTTTGGTGTTTGAGGTGATGTCGATACACTACATGATTTATGTTGATTAACATCGGAGAATGTTTAGCATTGGAGTTGCGTCGGGAATAGCTTTGACGTTAAAATAGGAGTCGATAATTTAATTAGCGTCGTAAATGTCTAATGCAATTTGCATCTGAAATAGTGTCAGTAAATATCATCTTTAATCAGTTTCGTCAGGTCTTTGGCCGACACAAGCTTTAGCATGGAATTTTCATCGAATTATGTCTGACACAAATTTGCATCCTTATTAGCATTGACCATCATCGAAGAGCATCGTAAGAAGTCAGATGAATTGTGTCAGACTTTCTAACGCTTTCCGACACAAGAGTGCGACAAAAAGAAAAAAAAAAACAGCAACAACAACAACAGAAGAACGAATAGATTTTTTATAAAACTCCACACAACAAATATGAAAAACATAATGACTTATCTATCATCACAATTCTGAAACTATATCACTAATAAGTAGAAACAATGATAACAAATATAATTTAACAAATACAAATCTAAATGTGTGAATGTTCACAACTACACAAAATAAGAGCTCACATCATTAGAAATGAAAAAAAAAAAAAACATAAACCCTTACAGTTTCAAACTCTTAATCAAACACCTCCTCCTCCTCCTATTCCTCCGCCTAACTCATATGTTACTTGCTTCGACGATATATAATACACTTTGTCATGCATACTAGAGTATTCACAATTATATGTTGGTCTTCACACACCTGTCAGGGCTCTTTATTCATTGCAATGACCTGTTTGACAAGCTCCTCATACAACAACTATAACGCGCTCGGACCACCCACACAACATGAGAGAGATTGGCCTCAAATGCAATGCTCTTCGCGCCTAGGCCATACACTCTCCCCTTTTTCCCCATCGCCTATGTCCATAGCCCAAAATTGGACCGCATAGTGGCTACTGCTGCTAGCAGTTATCGAGGTGTAACTCTCTTACCCTCTCTGCCTCTTCTGAAGGTGTTTTACTCTTCTTACATAATTAAAATCAATGAATAATTGTCATTTTAAATATTAAGTCACAAAAAATAGATAATTATTATTTTTACTTACATTGACCCGACAAGAGTGGTCTAAGACCACTGTTGCATGCCCGGGTGTCGTTGCACCGGACATGCAACTCCGTAGTGGACAGTTGTCGGTCAAGCTCCTTAGTATGTATACATGAAAAAATGATACCACATAATTACATAAATCATTGTTTTTGAATATTTAGATAATCTTACCAGTCTCCTGTAGACTCTATGTGGAGGACTGGCGGAACTAAGGGGGGGGACGGAACCTCCAATGTGGAGTGCAACCCCTCTGGCTCCCTCTATCGTCCTCTTCTATTAGTTTGTCGGTCTCTTCTGATAATCAGGAGAGGCACAAGCTTTGGCTTCCTTACCCAAATGGGCCTCCCCTTCTTACGGGCTATGGTGAATATGCCGCCCAGCCGATGCCTGCCACAAACCTAAAAAAAACATGACGTATCTGCTGATAATACTCCGATAACCAGTAGGACTTTTATAAATTAAAAATTATGCAATGTTGATTATTAAGACAAAATAACTTAAAATTTGTATTCTAATTTAAATTAAGTGATTCTACCTCAAACTCCCATAACCATATTTCTCGAGTCGCAATTGAGATTTGTTTCCAAGAGAGAAACACATTATCATACCTACTCCGGATGATCTCCGTGATGCGTGTCACGGGCAACCTATAAGGAAAGAACTTGAAATAAAAATATTAGTTACACAAAATATCGAAACAAACTTTAAATTTATTCTAATATTAAAAATAACTTACTAGTATACTTCTAATACAATATACAACTTACCGAAGGTGTCAATTCTCGGAGGGGCGGGAGTCGAGTAGCTGGCTCATCAGAGGAGGGATCGGGAGTGAAAACTAGTGCGATTGTGAGAGTTGGTGTTTAAGAGGGAGCTAGTGCTGGAGGGGCGGCAACAAGATTGATCAGAGTGGTTGTAGAAGTTTCATACGTGTCAGAGCGAGTCACCACCTTCATTCTCCTGTATGTGTTCCTTAAAGTGCTCTAAACACGAGGCCCTCTGGTGGCTGACCATCATCATCACCTGATGTCATCTGTAACAAGAAAAAAGAAATTACTAAAGTTAGTACTAGTAACAAAATAAGTGAGAGTAGTATAATATAAGCCACAAAAATAAAAACATGAATGTAACATCAAAACATGAAACATGACGTGACCATGTCTAAAACAACAAACGTAAGCAAAAGTATAATGTAAAAAAAGAAAATAAAAGCAGGAAGGTTCATAAATAAAAAAGAAAATTGTCGTAATTACGTCTAAAAGTAACAAAGCCCTAAAACAACAAACAAATTAATCATCTAAACATATATACCATTTTTTAGTTTATTTTAATAGACAAGCAAGTTGATGATGAACTTAAAATTTCTTCTTCAATGTTATCATCATTGTCATCCATATTTTGAGGAATTTCTTCATGAATTCATGTAGTATCTTCAAGAGTAAACACTTCTTCGATTGAATCAAGTTGAATATGAAAATCTAACATATCTGGCTCTTGGTGAATGAGTTCAATAATAGTCTGCATTTTAATAGTTTTTCTTAGTTTATTTTTCATAACAGCTCAGTCAAGTTTATCTCTTATTCTACCAATGTATCGAAGGTAATAAACCAAACTAGCTTAACGTGCTAGAATAAATGAATCAAATTTTGCATATCTTCTGTTCATTTTAATTTTGGTAATATCATACAGGCTTAGTAATTGTGTTTATCGATTAGGAAATTGATCAAACAACTTATAGTTAAATATGTAGATATTGTGTTCAACATAATCCATGTATTGCAACTGAACTATTTCTTCATGTATCACGTAATAGTTGATCTAACTATCTATGTGTGTTTACTCTAACATAAACACCACAATTATAAGTCTGCTTCTCTTCACAGCAGGAACTAGTGTGAAATCTAGAAACATTCATATCAAATATTTTCGATGTCGTGACATTACAATTATGCCCCAAAATAAGATCTAATAAGCCCTAATCCGTTATTCCATTATTTTTATTATGAACTTATAAGAAGTTCTAAAGTATAATTAGTTTTATTTTGAGACTTATATTACGTACTAGTGAATTGAAGGTTACTTCAACGTTGTATAATTTAAGCTAAGTTGGAAATACTTCTTCTATTTACTTCTTCTATCTGCTTGCCTATTTGAGTCATCTCCTATATTCAAACTATCCGTAAATAACCTGCTCACATTATTTTTATTTGTATGTTCAAGTTAATTTGTATAACATTCCGAGTAATAACTGAGAAAATTTCTAATTACTATAAATCTTACTCTATAAATAGTTGCATTTCATCGCAGTTCAGTGGAATATACAATATAGCTATTCGATACTTTTAATTGTTGAGGTAGCGTGTATCATGTCTACCTAATGGTTCTTCTGATATCTGAAGTATAAATAATTCTTCTTGTGAAGGCATGCCACGAACAGTTTCATGTATTTGCCGCCCTTGCTCAAAATAGTAAAAACAAAAAGTAATTCTCCTGCAGCTGGTATGCCTCTCATATTGATCCCGTTGGATTTACTTTATTCTTAACTGTCTCCTTGATTTTATTTAGAAATCTACACGATGGAGTCTTTTGAATAAATATGGTAGTAGATTAGTCTAAAATAAAGTACAAGACGTGACTGCACACATTAAAAAGACATACATTTCAAAGGGATACATCCATATATATTTCATTGGACCCTCTATTATAGTCTCATAATGCAGATGTATGGGCATATAGTTTATAGAGTCAAAAAATTTGCTCGAGCTTGCATAATAATAAAAGAACATTCACATCAAAATTTCTCAATGAATCAACATTTAAAGTCCCTGCTCGCAACTCCCTGAAGAATGTACTGATTTTAATCAATAAATCAAGAATCGGCTTTGGCAGAACATTAAATGCAATTGGTAGTAAGCACTGCAAAGAATATGGTAGTTGTGACTCTTCATGCTGAATATTTTTCTCGTTCACAAGGCATGTTGGAATTAGTTGATATTATGATTCATAGAAAGATAAATATCTTATGTGTTCAAGAAACTAAATGAGCTGGAGAAAAGGCTAAGGAGATTGATAACTTAGGTTTTAAATTTTGATATTAAGGTAAGAGTTACACTTGAAATGGGGTTGGTGTAATTATAGATAAGAGTTTGAAAGATAATGTTGTAAAAATTAATAGATTTGGAGATAAAATTATAGCCCTTAAGATTATTGTTGATTCTAAGATTTTTAATATTATAAGTGTTTATGCTCCTGAAGTAGGTTTAGATGTAGGTTATAAAGATAAATTCTGGAATGACTTAAAAGGCTTAATACAAATGATACCTCTTGAAGAAATAATTTTAATTGGAAGAGATTTAAATGGACATGTCAGTAAAGGGGGAGAAGATTTCGAAACTATTCATGGTGGCTACAGTTTTGGAGTGACTAATGAGAACTATATTAGATTTTGTTTTAGCCTATGATTTTGTTATTGCTAATACTTTATTCAAGAAAATAGATGAGCATATTATTGCTTATAAGAATGGATCTAATAAAACACAAATTGATTATTTTCTTACGAGAAGAAGAGATCTTCGAGAATGTAAAGATTGTAAGGTCATTCCAAGTGAGGATTTAAGTACTCAACATCGATTATTAGTTCTACATTTTAAGTTGAAGAGTTGTAAAATAAAGAATAATATGAATCATCGTTGCAGAATTAAATATGGATATCTAAAAGACACAAATAAATTTATTTTTATGAGTAAAATTCAATATTTAAAAATTTGGGATGTCCATGAAAAAGCAAATTCTATGTGGGATAAAGTAACAAAAACTATTAAACAAGTGACAAAAGTTGTCTTAGATAATCAAAAGAAAAGATTTCTATAAATAAAAATAGTTGGCGGCAGAATAATAATGAGCAAGAAAAGATAAAATATAAGAATGTATGTTATAATAATTGGTTTAAATGCAAAAGCTTAGAGAACTGAAAAAAATATCAACGACCCACTGAAGAGGATGAAAAAGATATATATAAACTAGCCAAATAAAGAGAAAATAAAAGTAAATATTTAACTCAAATAAAATGTATTAAAGATGAAAATAAAAAAGTGGTTTTCTTAGAAAATGATATTCAAAATAGGTGGGTGAGTTATTTTGATAAACTTTTTAATGAAGTTTCAAAAAATATGACCGACATTAGTGATCTTAATATCGTTAATAATAACAAAATATTTCATTTTTTACCGTCGCATCTGTAAAAAAGTAGTTAGGAGGCTTTAAAGAAAATAAAGGGTGGAAAGTCTGTAGGACCTAATGATATTTTAATTAAAGTGTGAAAATATTTAGGAGATTTGAGAATTTCTTGGCTTACTAAACTCTTTAATATTATTTTAAAAACTAAAAAAAATGTCTGAGGAGTGGAGGAAGAGTATTTTAGTCCCCATTTTTAAGAATAAAATGGATGCACAAGAGTGTGTCAATTATAGAGGAATTAAGTTTATGTGTCATACTTTAAAGTTATGGGAGAGTGTAATTGAACACAAGTTAAGACATATTACAAAAAATTCTAATAATCAATTTGAATTTATGCTGGACAAGTCTACTATGGAAGCTATACATTTATTGAGATGTTTGATGGAAAAGTTCAGAGATAATAAGGACGATTTACATATGATTTTAATTGATTTAGATAAAGCCTTACGATAAGGTTCCAAGAGATATCCTTCGGAGAGTTCTTGAGAAGAAAGATGTTGATACGACTTATATTCAAGTCATTAAAAATATTTATACAAGAACTATTACTTATATCCAAACATGAGGATTGACCAAATATTTTTCTATTTATGTTGGTTTAAATCAGGGATCAGCTTTAAGCCCATATCTTTTGCCTTTGTTATGGATAGTTTTACTGGACACTTAAAGGAGGATGTACCTTGGTGTATGTTTTTTGCTGATGATATCCTTCTCATGGATAAGATGAGAGAAAAAGCTCAGAAAAAACTTGAATTTTGGAGGTCTATCTTGGAGTATAAAGACATTTGTTTGAGTAGAACTAAAACTGAATATATGAAATGTAATTTTAGTAGTAATAGCTCTAGTGACATAAATGTAACTACGGGTGATCAAATTATTAAAAGGTGTGAATACTTTAGATATCTCGGGTCTATTGTTCAAAGTGACGATGATATTGATGAGTATGTTATTAGTAGAGTTCAAGTTGGTTGGTTGAAGTATTAGGCCTATTGTGTGATAGGAAAGTACCGCTTATATTGAAAGGAAAATTTTATAAGATTGTGGTGAGACCTGCAATGCTCTATGGCGTTGAATGTTAGCCTTTAAAAGAGAAGCATAAAACTAAGTTAAATATTGTCGAGATGAGGATGATTAGGTGGATGAGTGGCTTTACACTTAGAGACAAAATGCGAAATGAATATATATATGTGTGATAGGGTTGGTGTAGCTCCAGCGACGGACAAAATTAGAGAGAGTCGTCTTAGATGGTTTGGCCACATTAAACGTCGACCATTTGATGATCTGATTAGAAGAGTAGATGTTTTAGATTTGAGTTATGGTAAGAATGATCTTAATTTATTAGAATTAAATGAAAATATGACACTAAATAAGACTCAATGGAGAAAAATGATTCATGTAGCTGACCCCACTTAGTGGGATAAATGTTTTATTGTTGTTGTACAAGTCAACACAACGACTTAAGTTTGAAGCACAACTAGTGAAAAACTTCAGAGAATGCATCCACTCAAAGATTGTTCTTCGTTCATCCAATATTAGATAGTATGTAGCTTTGGTCTTTATTAGTTTATCTGTATTTATTTTTTGAAGTTCTAACCCCTCCGCTTACAATACTCCTTCAGGTTTAATTTTTCTTTGACATTATCGTTTGCTTTACCTTTGATATACTTCACAATATTGAAATTATTATAAAAAAAATTTTCTGATGCATCGAGATTATGCTAATCAGATTGATCCTCAAGTACGAAATGTCCCAAAATATTTTGTTATGTCCAATTATGTGTAACATCGAAATCTGAAAGACGATTTGAAGCTAGTTATGGTCTCTCAGTGAATTTTGATACTTTAATGATCTTTTATCATAAATTGACTCCAGTTATCCTTGGCGGCGGACTTGATCTTTCAAGTCAATTTCTAAAAAATGTATCTCTAATCCTTTTGAATCAGCGTTTATGGGCTAAAAACATTTGATAGCAATCGAACCAGGAATTTTTCCTTCCATGCTTCAAAGTGAATGCATTAAATATATTCATGGCGTAAGAACAAAAAAAATTTTTAGTTGTACTCCAACCATATACAATCCCATAAGCTATAAAATTACCGATTATCCACATAAGAACAACTTTAAGTTGAAAACACAGTTTCATAACAATATCATAAGTCAGTACATCTGTTTCCTATAATATTTTGATGCTCATCTATCAGATGTTGTACGTAGACGTCAATTTTACCTTTTGGGCTGTAGACCTGATATGATCAACATCAGAAATAAGAACGACAGGGTCATACATATATTAGAGGGCACTCACTGACATGAATAAGGTGTTGCAACGTGACTGTATGGTGTGATGTGAACCTGCCTGTATGAACATATGAAAAGTCTAACATTGTATGGTTCAGCTGCAAAGATGGGATAACTGCGAACAAAGTGTTTTCAAGCTTGACTAGTTGACAAATGACTTATAGAATTAGTATAAAAAAATTCGATACCGTATATATATATATATATATATATATATTACTCTTTTGCTGCTCCTCATATTCAGGAAGAATCAGGTGCAGAGGAGACATTTCATAGTTCACATACACTAGAACCTATCGTTGTTGCAACGGTTGACAATCTTTCTATTGCGGTTCTACCACCTCACCTAATCAGAACGAGCAAGTCGTTATTGTTAGTCAGGTGCAAATGGCTCATCAACTTATATATGCCTGACAATCTATTGACCAACACACTGATCAGATGAGTTAGCCTTTGGATGAGGAATGATAGGTTTACACATTCAGGAGGAGGAAGAAGAATGGAGGCCTACTTAAACTCAGGAATTTAATGGATGATACATTGGTTACTTCGGGTAATGACACACGACTCACTAATTTGTTAGTTGGCTTCCTTCCTAAAATTAGAGGCAGGGAAAGATTAAATTGGGTCGTTCCTAACAACTTGCTTTGGTTTTTCGGGCTTTCATGTATCTTTTCTTTTTTTTGGATTTTTGTGTGTGTTGTATCGTGTGGGTAGGGTGCTTTTTGGGCCCACTCATACAACATATATGTAGCTTTTCTATTTTAATATATTAGCCCTCGGGCTTTGACAACATATATAAAAAAAATACTCTTTTGCCCAATTTGTTTGAACCTATCAATATCACAAAATTTGCATTTCATCACCACTGCATTAATCCTGTAATATAACATGCAACTGTTAACATAACAATTTATCTTTTCAGATAGTGATCCTAACTTCAACACTAACTTTTTGGTTATATATAAATCATTTGGAATTAAATTTTCTGTAGGATTAGTCTCCTTTAATAATGTTGTTTTATGATTGAAGCATTATCTGGATATGTTGAAATCAAATTTGATGCTCAACATTTTCAGTGATATCAATAACTTCTTATGCATAGTGCAACCTTCTCACAAAATTTGTTGTGCAACATTTAATAAGTTATAGAATTGTTGTGCTTCACTATTCAGTGTTTTATCATCATCAGAAACACTTTCAATAAAATGAGCTATGCGAGTTCCATCAATCATTTTCTCATATACTATATATTGTGTTCCGTTTGAGGGGTATAACTTATGGGGCACTAGCATGAGCGTATTGAGCATCTGGTTCAAACTCACTATATGAAGTCTAGTACCAATAATTGGGTTTAAATCCCCAACAATATAGATCCTACTTCACTTCTTCAAGTGTCAGGTACACTTGATTCTTACGTTTTGCACAGAGACATTGGAACTTGCTTTCTGAAAGGTAAACAGGCAATTATGATGCCACCTGCACAAATTCCTCAACATGATTCAAGTGCTCGTCAGTGAATCCTTTTCTTCCTGTATAAATCTGTTTTACATCCATGATCTCAAATTTTGAATATTCATCTGCAACATATATATAGATTTATACATTTAAATAATAGTCGTACAAACCACAAAAATCTCATTATTATATACATACAAACTCACTAAGTGGGGTTGGCTAATTGAATCTTTTTTATCCATTATGTCCTATTGAGTGTCATATTTGTCATTTAATTCTATAGATTATGAACATTTTTTTATACAATATGCCTTAGTCTTTTTAGAGCATTGCAATATTTATCTCCATCGTAAAAATTTTTCCTTTATGTCTAAGCGATACTTTTCTTTCACACAAGAGACTTTATGATTCCTCCATTTCAACCATCCAACTTGAATTATACTAATAATTAACATCCCCATTTATTGGGCGCTTCGTCGCCTATAAGGATTTCAAGAGTAAACTTGTTGGTCTCGAGATCCACTTCGCGTCGATGTTGGAGGTCGAGCAACTTCTGCCCCACACTTAAAACGGTCGGGAGCAGTAGTTCCAGAACTGCTCCAAATTCCCCTTAATGGCAATGATCACTCCATCGCCCTAAAACTTCACTACAACATGTTATGTTGGGACAAGGACCCTGAAGATTGCATTATAGATCAATGGTAAATCAACCACCGGAAAGTCCTCCTTAAAGGTGAACTGCTTCTCACCTTTTCCCCAAGTGACAGCTAATGCAATTATTTCTAGTACTTCCTTTCATTCGAGGAGTAATTTGGTTGGTGGAGTCTTTTGGTCATCCTTGCGTCTCATCTTGTCAAATATTGACTTTAACAAAATGTTCACAAAGTTATCAATGTTGACGAAAATATTACCTATCTGATAGTTGCTTATCATTGGTGTAATGACGATAACATCGTTGCAAGGGTTCATCTGAGGGATTAGATCCGTATTGATGAAAATGATACGTGGATGGGTGCTACGCTTCGGAGCAAAAGTGGTTGCACATAGTTCTCATGAATGGATCCTCTTCTGATTAGCCCGTAAAGATGAATCTAGCAATTTGACTAGGGTTTTTGGTTATTAGATACCCAAAGCATAACAAAAAGGTCCATCATTCAGCCCCTGAGCTAAGGCAAAATGTGTTACTACGGGTTTTAGATCCCTCACCTCCCAGATCTCCTTTTGGAATTGCATCACAAATGATCGGGGGCACTTATTTTCCCTGCATGATCTGCAACAGTATCTACAAACTCTTCTGCGGCTTTTGGGCGTTGGCAAACTGCACCACGCCGCAAACATTATTTTAGAGTCAACAAAGGAGGTGATCACTCTCGCCGCTAGCCTGTTGAACCACCTTAGGGCCGACTCCTTCAGCGTGGTGAAGAACATGCAACACTTAAGAGCATCGGTAATCATGAGCAAACAAATGGTCGACTCAAAAGAGGCAATATTGTTGGACAAATCAGTCCGACGTTTACAAGATTCAAATGATCATATCTTGAATTTCTTCAGAGATTCAGCTTTAAAAATTTATCGAGAGAATGCATTCTCCGATTAGCGGAGGGCTCGGCGCGCCCGATTCACTGTCTATTTACCGGTGCAGACCCAACACTATCTTCGTACTGGGAGCCTCCTTGTCTTTCCGGGGCTTGAGTTATCCTTTGACCGTTGGTTTCTTGCTCTTTTTTTCGAGGTTCTGCTCTCAATGGTTTTGTTCTCTTCCTCTTGCTATAGCTTCTCAGATAGTCTTTGTTATCATCTTTGTTATCATATCTAGCATATGATCCCTTAACTCATAGGTTTTTTGCTCCATAAACTCCCTTGTATACTCCATCTCTATAATGTCTCTTTGGTGGTTCTCTTCTCTTGGTGTTGCTCATCTTCTCGTTGTTGGCATGATCTATGCTCATCGTACATTTCAAGATGTTGAATTTGAATATGTCAAAGAGTTACACCCAAGAAATAAAGTATAGGTTAGGAGAGATAGAGAGACGGAAAAAGAGAGTGTGTGTAAAATAATGAACAATAGAATATATTTTTTATTAGCTTTTACTGAATAAATGATTCCTTTATTTATAAAAAAAGGGGTACAATGTGTAAAATGATATGCTTACACCTGCTTTAATAGAGAAGCTACAATATATTTTAGGTTATTTTATAAATGAGTCTATGACTCGACTACCTTATAACTCGATCAGCTGAGATCAACAAGTCTTGGTTTGGAACGCTCGTTTGTCTGACTTGTTGAGTTGAGATTATCAGTCGTCTTCTAATGATCTTTTGTTCGGTAGGATTTCGGCTTGATTCTGTCGACCTAATGCTCTAGTTCGATTGTTGACTATCAACCATAGATAAGGAGTTTGAATGAGACTAGATTGTCGAGGATAGGGTGAATCACCGTAATCCAACAGATAGCTCACCTATTGACAAAGGATCCTTTGGGGTGTTTTTGAAGTATAACATGATAAACTCTCGACCTCTTTATGAAGAATCGCAAATGCTCTTATGAGATGACCGGTGAAGTTGGGCATAAGTTGAGCTGATGCATTCACTCGATTCGATATCTCTTGGTTTTTGGTCATGACGGCCTACATCCGACCGGCTTCAAGACCGGATCTAAGGGATCAACATTTGGTCAATCAAGTCTCTTGATCTTAAAGTGATGGGACTTTTGATCTTTCTTCTGTGGGTCCTCTTTGGCTATACTTTCATGACTCTTAGTCCATTGGATTTCCTCAAGACTTGTGATGACATATTATAAATATCCACATGAAAAAAATGTAATTACTTTTAAGAAGTGATAATAATATTTTTCATGTGAGATTAAATAGTTGAGTGATATAAACATAAATATGTAAATTTATATAAAAGATTTGTAACTACGTAAAAATTGTATGGCATATTGGCATGCATGTAAATGCCTCTTATTATGAGAAAAGATTATGTTACAAACTGACAGCGTTGTGAATCGTATGACACCGCCAAATGCACAGTATAATGCACAGTATGGTGCGATTCATTCGGATGTAATATTTTCTCCCTTATTACTCACCATATTTAAACTTAACCTGATTTTATCTTCACATAGCTCTGATTCTCTTTCGAGGAACCAATCGAGCTCGCAGAGAATTCTTCATCACAACAGTGAATTCAGTCTTCTCAGAAAGATCAATCTCCTCCCCTTCCACGTTTCTCCACTCGAATTCCCTCAAAAGATTAGCCACAAAGAATTCCAGATGAAAGATGGCCAATCCAAGCCCAGGACAGATCCTCCTCCCTGCTCCAAAAGGCATCATTTTGATCTCTCTGTTTCCAGTTATATCCATTCTTGCAGCTGATCCTCCCTCCATAAACCTTTCTGGCTTGAATTCCATGGCTTCTTTCCAAATCTTCTCATCCAAAGCCATCTCCGCAATGCTGAAATTAATCGACGAGTTCTTGGGTATCAAATACCCTTCAAATTTGATATCTTCTGTTACAGCGTGAGGAAGAAGGAGATGGCCGGGAGGATGAAGACGCAGCCCTTCCATTATCACCGCATTTAGAAAAGGAAGCTTCTGCAGATCCTCAGAACTTCCTTCCCAGTTTTTGATCTCTTCCCATAGCTCAAGCTGGATCTGCTGATTCTTCACTAGCTCCGCCATGATCCACTGAAGAGACGTCGCCGTCGTATCGGTTCCCGCGCTCAGAAACTCTGAACAGAGCGCTACCAATTCGTCTTCGTTAAGAAACCTGCCGCCATCTTCAGGCAGCTGGATCTCCAGCAGGGAGTCCACGTATGAAAAAACTGGTTTCCCATCCCCCTCCGTAATTTCCTTCCTGCGCTCTCTGCGAGCTTTAATCAATGGGGCAAATACCTCTTTCTGCTTCCGGCGAAGCTCCATAGCAATCCCCAACTTTTTACGAAAGAAATAGCCGGCGATCGCCGGGACAAAAAGTAGAAAAGTGAGCTTACCGGCATGGAGAAGGTAATTTCTCTGGGCGATTTCGATTTCTCTGATAACCTTCTCGTCAAACTTCTCTCCGAAGCACATCAGTACTACAAGGCAGAACATGGCGTACTGGAAGCTATCCCTAGGGACGACAATCCCGTCGCCGGTTTCCGATTGGGCACGGAGGCGTTGAGAGAGGAGATCAAATGCCCAGGGGCGGCCGTCTTCAAATAGGGAAATGCGAGAAGGGTGGAGCGTCTCGGAAACAAGATTCCGGCGAAGAAGCCGCCAAATAGGACCGTAGGAGGCGGCGGATATGATGTGTTGGTTGCTTGAGAGGAAGCGAGCGGCTGGGAGAGGCGTGGGGCGACCTGAGAAAGTGGCTCCATGCTCGATAAGAGCCTTGTGGGCAAGAGAAGCATCGGTGACAAAGATTACCGGAACGGAACCGATGCGAAGGGTGACGATGGGGCCGTATCGGGCTCGAAGATCGTGGAGTAGGGAGTCTAGATGTTGGAGATTGAAAGACCGGCGGAACCAGAATAGGTTTCCGATTATAGGAGCTGCCGGCGGGCCAGGAGGGAGCTTGGAGTGACTGAAGGAGGAGAAGAGGAAGAAGACGATGACTCCTGAGAGGGAGAAGAAGAGAAAAGGCAGCAGAGGAAGCTCCATTTTTTTAGGTTCTGTATTATCGACCTGGTCGTCCTACCGTGTTTAAAATAAAATTGATAAATGTAATAAATAAAGTCTCTTATTTAATTATTTATTTACATATCTCAACTTAATGCATGAAATAACTTAAGGGTGTCCCCATAAATAACAACAAATTCTTAAAAGGTCTCACGCCTAAATTTTATTTCTTATATTTATAGTGTCCAAATCATTTATATCATATAAAAATTATTATCATTTTAATTTTTCAAAAGTTAAAATACACCTATTCATGTATCACTAAGATATGGTAGTTATGTAAAATTTTCATATATTTATTTTAATTTTGAAAATAAATAATAATGTTATTTGATAGGTCATCAATCAATTTATCATTTGACACTATCTCAATGTAACTTTTTGAATATGAAATATTCAAACTTCAATTAAAAATCATCTAGAACTCTAATTTAAGAAAAAAATGATAGTCAAACTGACTCGTTTAATGAGAAACCTAATGATATCAAAATTGGTCTATGAGAATCACATCAAGCCCAGTGCAGGCTTCATTTTTGGTGTCACGAGTGTTAGGTGTTCACCTAAAAGATTTGAGATGGTCTACGGTTTGTCTGTACATTTAGTAGCTCAAGTCACCCACCTGAGCCTCTCTAGCGCTTGTTCAGGGCAATAAGGTAGGTTGGCGACGATTTAGCCGTACTCGGGAAAACCTGTCTTCAAGGAGGTTCATTCAAAACGTGGGACATATTCAATGCTTATTCTGATGTTCAGAAGTCACCGCACGTCAGTATGAAGCCTCCCATAGTTGAAGAAGATCACAAAATCCTCCAACGCGCGCTATCGAAAAGTTTGAGTTTAAGCCACCCTACCCGCGTCGTGGTTTAGGACGACTGTTGGCAACGATTTTCCCCAGTGGATGCTCGATCAAAACACTTAATTTCAAAGTTATGGGACTACATTTCACTCATTCATAGTCCCTCATAGCTCACTGATAAAAAAAATCCTCTATTGGGCACTTCTACTGAAAATCAGGGTTGGGGCTAGTCCGACACCTAAGTGGCAGCCCCGCCTTCTTAGGCACCCAAAATGCCTACTGAGACATCCAACCCAAGACGTTGGAAGTCTGGTGCCACGTCCCTGGCGCTTGGGAGCCTAAGCGCCAATTACAGGCGCTTAGGCACCCAAAAACACAAAAATCAACATTAACACGAGAGCCTGAAAGTATGGCACCACCTGGGTGGCACCAGGGAGCAAGCACCTAGGCGCCGGTCACTTCTCGGGTGATAGAAAATAGATGTTTTTGACACCGTTTTGACTCTCGAGGCTGCTGGAATTGTAAAGGCTCGCCTTGGGATGGGAAATAGGGCATATAATGCCCCTTTTGTCCTCCTCTAGAAGCTACCTAGACATTCTCATGATGGCATCTTGATCATTTGGAGGCCAAGCTGTTTTAAATGGGGAGAACCCTTATTTTTCTCTATTGATGCTTATCGAACTCGGTCGAGTCGGTCACTCTCCCTCTCCCTCTCATTCTTCGTTGGCGAGCTAAAGGAGCTTGAGGAGCTTTTGGGAAAGCTGTGGGAGAGCATTCAAAGGTCTATCGAAGAGGCCTTTTGAAGAAAGAGCAAGGAGGAGGGGTTTCTCTTACCTTGCTTCATCTTCTTTCTCCTCTTCTCTGCCTCTCTCTCATTTTCTCCATATTCTTCCACATTTTGTGAGGGTGTGGGGAGGTTCCTTAAGGAGGAGCTTGGGAGCAATGCATCCACTCTCCTACGCATGAGGAGAGCTTTATCTAGCTCAGGGAAGGATCACCTGAGCATCGTCGGGACGTAGGCTTCTCTCCTACCAACAAGAGAGCTTCCAACGTGAAGAAACATGATGCAACCTTCATTGTGGTGAGACTTCCTAACTCCTAATCGACCCAAGATTAACCTAGGTTTTGCGTGTGGGTTCATCCACCCACAAGAGTTGAGCATGGCTGTCCAACATTAGTCGCCACGAACCACACTCCTATTTTGTTTTGACCATCAATTTCTAAAGGTAGCCAAAGGTTAAGAATTTCGTGTGTGGTCAAGTCCTATTCAGAGCTTAGTGGTTTCCCCTTTTCGAGCCTTAGATCCTTACCAAGTGGGTTGGAATCCCAGTTTTCTACGACTTCGGTGCTCCCAACCTTCTTTGGAGGGGTTGAAGAGGTCGATCTAAAAGGATGAGAAAAGCTTTGTAGCTAACTCATCCTATAAAAATCGTGGGCATTTGTAAGATGGAAAAAGGCCCTATAGCTAGTTTGTCCTACGAACAGTGAAAGACTTCCCCTGTTAGAATCGAAGGGTGAAGTCCTCCACATTTCCATGTCAAAGTCGGAGGCAGCTTTGCCACAGAACCAAGAGAGTCAACCCTAGGTACCTATGTGAGGTCCTTAAGATGAGTTCAACGTACAATTAAGCGTTTTTGGGTTAAGCATTTTTGGGTTGCATTGTATATGTTTGGCCATTCGTGGCATTTTTTGCGTGTGGATCATTGCACATATTGTATGTTGATTCATTTACATATTCAATCTGAATGTTAAAATTTGACTCAAAAGGGCTATGATTTAAAAAACTAGGAGGAACCACATTGAGCTTATGGGTGAGGAAGAGTAGTCCTAAGATTCAATGCAATGTTAGGGAGATATTCATTGTTCAGTGTAGGTGTTTCTAGGGTGACATGCTAAATTCTTACCAATTTGATCTAAGGCTTCGTACCTTAAATATAAGATTGAGCCAATTAGAGGGCTATTAGGAGAAGGAGACTCTAGGATGAGAGGCTGGAAGTTTTATCGTGACAATCTAGTATTTTAAGGAATCAATCCTAGGTTAACCAAGCTACGTTATACCCTCGAAAGAGGGCAACATAGATTTTTGATCATATTGTCACTACCCAAATTAGATTCTAAGTATCATATTCCTATACATTATCTAGATCACAACAAGAGAAATGTAGTGTTTACACCTCAAAATTCACAAAATTAATTTATTTTGTTAAGATTAACTTTTAGATTTAGGTTTTTATTTAGGAGTAGTTGATAGAAAATACCCCTAATATTCTTTCCAAACTAGGACTAATAATAGTAGACTAGAACTAGTCTTTGGGATTTATTACCTTGTTTGTCTGTGGGATCAATACTCTGAGTTTAAAAAAAAACTTTATATTACTTGAATAATACGTATATTTGTGTAGAACCCATAGCGTGTGAACTATATATCAAATTCTAAACACTATAACATATCTATTTTTGTACGCTAGCTGCCTAAAGAAATTGGGTCAAGTTTTTGGCCAAGAAACAAAATAACTGTGTAATTGCGAGTCGTGTTAGAAACCACAGATGTTATCATAGCTATTGCAGCTCCCAACTGCATCCTTTGCACCTTGCAAACGTCGTCCCAACTCATCTCTGTGACCTACGCGATCTATTACGTCTTACATGACTTACAACTCGTGCAGCTCCTGACTCCTGCCTCTGTAGCCTACAAACGTCATTGTAGCTCACCACTATGCCTTGTGTGACCAAATGCAACCTACATGGCTCACAACTTCTACAACATCCTACTACGATCAATGAGGTCAACCAACGCTCTTGAAGTAATTATCTGCAACCCACATGACTAACTACTACCATGACTTTCAATTACATCTTATATAACAAGCTGACACTGCAACCACCGTCTACAACACTCATGGCGAACAACTGTCTCCTTAGCAATCGACTATGACTTGCAATCTACTAAGAACTACATTCCTTACAACTATACAACGACTATTATTAGTAAATTATAATTATAGATTTACAATGGTCAACTTTATAACTCAATCTTCCATAATTCAGAAGATGAGTGCACATATGTACTCTCTATTCATAGTAGATTATTTTAACTAGGCTAGACCCCGTGAGCTTTTCACATTTTCAGGATTTTTTATGTAAAAGTTGAATTGTCTCCTCCTGCTTAATTCTCATTAATTTTGTAAGCGTGTGATGCCACTCTACTGCCATAGTCCTTTGGCATGCATCATTATTTTTAATGTGATATATATGTGAAAGACATGTATATATTTAAGAGATGTGTGGTATGTATGTAAACTCGATAAATTTATGCACATACCATATAATTCTTATGAGTTTACATATCTAACACCTAAAATTTTTATCTTATGTATTTTTCTTTTAGATATATAAATATATAAGAATTAAGTGATATGTATGTAAATGCCCCGACGAAATTAGGGGAAAAAAATAAACTTTTAACAAATATGGGAATTTAAATCATAAGTATAGTATATAAATAATAAATATTATAATTACAAATAATATAATTAAAAATAATGTAAGTTTCTCTCATATGTCAAAATATTATTAAAATTTAAACTTTAATATATTTAAAATGTATTAAATTTGGATTTCCATATCGCACTCAACTTGGGTACTCCAAACAGCGAGAGGCTTTAAACAAGAATAATCCAAGGAGTGCAGTTTGAAACGAGGAAGACGGTGCGGAGGAAAATGGAGTCGGTTTGGTTTTCCGAGAGAAAAAGGAAGGAGAAGGTTCAGGAGGATGGGGAGAAGGTCAACGCCGAATGTGAGATGGAGAGGAAGGAGCGAAGGGGTTTCAAATTAAGCCAGGAGGATGGGGAGAAGGTCAACGCCGAATGTGAGCTGGAGAGTAAGGAGCGAAGGGGTTTCAAATTAAGCATAAACACTCCTGCGATGGGGGTCGAGAACGACGCCGTTTCCATTGCCATCGCCGGAGCAAGAGAAGGGAGCCGGATCGTTTACCTCGAAGAAGATGAAGGTAGTGCCGTCTCTTTCCCCTCCATTATAATTTGTTTTTTCTTTCCCTTCCATTATAATTTGTTGTTGTTGTTGCTATTTGTTTTTGGATGTGTTCAGCGATAATGCGTAAATTGGATCTGGACGGATTCGACTCCAGGATCTTTACAATTACTTTCAAAATCTTTAACTAATCCTTCTATTGTTCGCATTTCTTGTTCCATTGCTAAAAGAGGGGAAGTTTTGACTGTAAGATTGAAATGGCCTATTTGAGCTTTCTGTTTTACTCGGCCCTTCGCAAGGGAAAAAAATTGCCTACTTAAGACAGCACGCAACGATGCCTGCGATATCCAATCAGAAGACGCCACATAATTTTCGGCTAGCCCACTGCATTAAATAAATATAATAAATTGAAATAAATTCGCGCATGACCTGTTATCCGACCTGTGGTGTAAGTCGTTTGTACCTTGATCTGTAACTCCGATATACCCTTCCTATATATCCCGCGGTCAGCCTACAGTAACGAGATTGTGACCGAGATATACTAGTCATGCACCTTCCGCGGTACAAGTCCATGTAATGTGCTTGTAATCGGAGCATACTCAAGCTATACCTTCCGCGGTACAGAGTCATGTAACACGTTTGTAATCGTGATATACCCCGGAATGTAGTAATCGTGATATACCCCAGATATACATTCCGCGGTAAAGAAATATGTAACGCGACAGTAATTTTTTTGTAACGTGAATGAAACTTCAATTTAACGTCGTCGCCACGGAAGTAGCTTTATACTATCGCTGTAACTCGATTATAACCGTTATATAACAGACTTTCAAGCCTGTATAGTGGAACAACGCTTGTAATCGCATATATTAGAGATTGTACCCATGTTGTAACTGTAATGTAACGGAGGATTATGCCCCTTCAGTTGCAACCGCGCGTGTACCCTGAATGTAACTACGCTGTACATGATTTAAATTGGTGAGCACGAAACATGGTATTTAAGCAGCTAGGTTTACTGTTTCATTGTCTCTGACCATTCTCTCCTGCAGCGGCAGCTTCCGGCAGGTGGACCTCTTGAACTTGAAGATGGAGTACGACTACAGAGAGTGTCAGTTTATGTTCGACGCAGTGCATGACGCAGAAGGAGAAGATAAGCGTTATCCTGACAGGACAGAAGAAGTGAAATTTAAAATGGTGGCATGTTTTTGGAGATGTGTTATTATAATAATTAGTTTAGGGTTTTCTTTTATGTTCTTTGCTGTTATGATTTTCTTGTATTTAGGATATATCTGTTTTTTGTATGTATGTTGTGTTATGTTTGCATAGTTGCATGATATTATGTCTAATAAAAACAGTGAAGTAAATATTGGAGTAATTAATATATCCTTCATTAGACTCAAGTTTTTGGAGGCGTGTGTTTGTAGATAATTAACAATATAAAAGTATTTGGTGGCGTGAGTTTTTTAGAGGTATATGATTTTAGGTCTTTTTTTTGAGGTGGCATTATGAAGTTTAGGGATATTTTTTAAGCTGTCTATTGAGCCTAACATTTTATTCTCTTATGTGTGCAGTTTGGTGAGAGCAAAGCTAGTTGTACCGAGCAAACAAAAAACATATTACTTTAAACGATGGTCCACAATGAGAAAGAAGCATATGAAGTACATTGTGCTTACCCTCATCATATTGGATTCAGTGTTCGTAAGGAGCACGCTACGTTTTGGCCTAACTCTAGAAATATCAAGATGAAGGACTTTGTATGTGGAAAAACAAGTTTTAAGAAAGAGCTCAAGATTACAGAAATTGTTAAATATAGTAGAACAGAAACAAAAATTGGTTGTCCTGCAATGATCCGATACGAAGTTGATGAGGAAGGCAATTGGGCAGTTAAAAAATTAATTGAATCGCATAACCACTCATTAGTGAACCCCGGTGACAAACACTTATTGCGTTCCATCAGAAAGATAAGTGAAGTAAATGCAAATGTGCTTAGATCCATGACACAATCTGGGATTAGACCAAAAGACGCTTTTAACTTCCTAACCCAAGAAGTTGGGGGTGTAAAGAACCTGAAATGCACAAAGACAAATGCTTTCGATTTCATTCAGAAGGAGAGGAGATGTAGAATTAAAAATGGTATTGAAAATGGTGATGCGAATGCTTTATTGCAGTTGTTTGCAGAGAGACATGCTGAGGATAACATGTTTGAATGAGATTTTGAAACTGATATGAGCGACAGACTGATGAACTTTTTTTGGAGCGACGGGACATCCAGACTTGATTATGACTGCTTTGGAGATGTGATTATATTTGATACGAGCTATAGGTTAAATAAATATAACGTATGTTGTGCTCCTATTGTTGGTGTTAAAATGAATTGTCAAAATGTTTTATTTGGAGTCGGATTCTTGTCGGAGGAGACGACAGACTCGTTCAAATGGCTTTTTAAAACCATCATGCGTATCATGGGTGATAATCATTCAATAACAATCTACACTGATCAGGATCAGGCTATGACTTTAGCAATAGCAGAAATTTTGCCAAATACATGACATAGATTATGCCAGTGACACATATACAAGAAATTGCCTATAAAGGTTCATTGCAGCGTACGAAATAGGATTGTCAGTAATTTTTTTTATAAATGCTTGAACAAATGCGAGTCTGAAGAGGAATTTGATGATACATGGAGGGTGATAATTGAGACAGGTAATCTCTAGGACAATATTTGGTTAGATAATATATACAAGATTAGACATAAGTGGTCTATAGTTTTTAATAAAGATGTATTTGGAACGAGAATTTTATCGACACAGAGGAGTGAGTCAACTAATAACATATGACATGATGTCTCAAAACCTAAAAGTTCTATTACATATTATTTCTTGGGCATTGAAAATGTAATGAGAACATGGAGGTCAAATGAAAAAGGCAAGAATTTCAAATGTGATCAATCTATGATTACTCCTGTCGCGAAGACAGCCCAATATGAGGCAGACAACTGCATTTTACTCAAGGAAGCTGTACACAATGTTTGAGGAAGAATTTATACACGGGTCCTGTGGTCTTCAATTACATGCCTCTACAAACAATGAGAATGAGTTTTTCATTAAGAATTTGGATGATCACATGTTCAACACTACTTGGGTTGTTCACTTCAACAGTTCGAGTTTGGATATAAAGTGCAGCTGCAGGAAGTTCGAAATGATGAGTCTAATATGTTCACACTCTCTTAGAGTCCTAAACTACATATTAAGAAGATATAAGAAGATACCTGTTAAATATTTATTATTGAGATGATCTGAAAATGCAAAAGAGATGTGTATAATAGTTATGGGTACATGCATCTGCAACACTCACAATCCTCACATGATATTAAAGGCGACCGACCTAATTTTCCAAGCACACATGCAGAAAACAGCTTATCAGTGCACCCAAAAAGCAAAGGAAAATCCAGAAGCTGAGCAGCGCATGAGGGAGTCAATGAAGAAACTGTCATTGTATATTGATGCATACTGGTTGGTAAAGGTTATAGAGGTAGGAGCGAACAAAAGAAAAATAAAGAACCTGTCAACAATGAATTAAATCTGAATGATCCTACCAAAATGCGCCCGAAAGGTATATCTAATATGCCAAACTAAAAGGGTATTGGGAAAAAAATAAAAAATCAAAAGGTGTATTTTATAACTCTAATCCCTTTTCATATGTTTCAACAAACCATTAGTTTTCACCCATAAACACTTTATACACAGGAAAACAAAAAAATGTGTCAACAACCGAAGAACTCGAAACATCACAGTGTCATCCGCCCATGTGCTCACTTCCTAATTTCCTAACACAGGTTCAAACCTAACACAGGTTCAAATTTAATGGTGATTTGTTCGATTTCATATGTTGTTTGGGGTGGTTTCAAGTTTTCTCTAATACATTGTTATCAATTGCAGAATTTCTTTGCTCCACGGAATAGAAAATCCTACACTGCCATGATGACGGAGTTAATTGATGCGGCAACAATGCCTTCATTGGGTGAATTTCTGTAAAAGATGTGGGCATCATAGCTGGAATTTCTGTAAAAGATGTGGGCATCATAGCTGTAGAAGAATTTTATCTTAAGCAAATCATAGCTGTAGAAGAATTTTATCTTGTGCAAATAAGTGAATGTTATGATTTCTTTCTTTAATAGAGATTTGGAGAAAGATGCCTGTATGATTTATCTTAAGAGTTTATTATACCAGGAAAACAAGCTCAAGTCTATGTGGTTAATAAAAGCTTTTAAGGCTGGAAATAAGCTTTTCACCAATGACATTAAAAGTTTGACGATTTTATGTAAAAGATTGAATTTTACAAATACACTGTTAATCAATTCTGCTTTGTGAAGTCAATAAAAAGAAATGTATCAATTTAGATGTCATCATTTTACATAATTAACAATGGAATTTAATAATCTATCTTGATGTCATCGTTCCTATCTGTGCTGTAATTTAAATACAATTTAGATGTAACTCTATCTGGAATTTAGATGTCGTGCTTCTAACAATGTAATTTTAAAATATACCATTAAATTTCTTATAAAGTAATTTAGATGCAACTCTATCTGGGTAATTTTGTTATTGAAAATTTATCACTTGGAAAACTAGCTGATATAGTCCTTTAAAATCTGGAAATGATCGTTGTCGATAAGCTGGAAATGCCCACAATTATAAAGTCCTTGATATTTTTATTACTTTGAGTGAAGCCCTTTTGTATATCGTCTGACTTAGCTTCTCCTGCACCTCTCCTTTATTATAAAATATATGTATATATACATTTTTACGATCGCCTTGCCAAGTTCATCTATAAGATTATAGATTTTCAAGTATTAAATAATCAAAATCAAATAAAAAAGAAATTATTATGTGTGGGAACCGCAGACCAAGACAAAGACCAAATAATGACTTCATTTGTGTTTGCTCTCTCCATCAAATGAACTGTAGCTCCAGTCAAAATTTGGCTTTCTGTTGAGAACGTTAGCTTGGTAGAAAAGATGGCTTTATATGCTTAGATATCTGTCTACTCACATACAACTTTATTGTTCAAGGTTTTCTAGTTGCATACAATCACACTGTACTTTCATGGATTGTATGTAACTAAACTTCACTACTATATTGTCTCACTTTTTTAGGAGACGAAAGAATGGGTTGTAGAGGATGTTGCCATATCATGGTAAGTGTGTAATTTGAAATCTCATGCGTACTTCATTAATTATCTGTTTTTCTTTTCACCTTCTGAAAGATTACCTTGTCTCTGTTAGGAATATTGCTTTGTTCTCGGTCGATGAAAAATAAGAGTTTTATTTAATCTACCTTACCCCACTCATGCACAGGATTTGCTTGCAGACAAGTTTAGTCATAGATATGATCGTTTGATAAAAGTGGAAAAGAAAACTTCGTCTGCCATAACATTTCAATCACACCAGATGTATAATACATTATTAGTAAAACATATAGTACATTGTTAGAAAAAGAAATCTAAAACTGTCCATCAGCAACGAGCTTTCTAAAACTATCCATCAGTGTATATAATCAGCACTGCTGCTCCCCCAACAATAAATCTGAAGTCCCACAGCATGTGTCCTTTAAATTCTGCTTTTATTCCTGCACAAATCAAGAAATTAGAATAAATCATCACTACAGGTTATACAAAAGTTGATTCTCTGCTAAAATTTATAAATGTTATAATTTTAAATAATAGTTCAACAAAAAAATTTCTGATATAACCTTTCTTTAAGTCCAAAGGCTGACTTTTGAAGCAGAACTCAACAGGTTATGTCAACGCCAATTCACAATCTCTCTTCTGGCATAGTTCTCAAAATCATAGCCACGTTTCACATGCGATTACAGAAAACAATGAAAATCAGCGAAAGCTACAGAATCTCAAAATGGAAGGTATTAAAAGCATGCTTCTCCAGGGAAGTGTTACTATTAAAAAGGAACTACCCAGTGCATGTATTTAAGAGCGAACAAATAATGATATTGCCTTGGTGAAACCTGGATCTGCATTATAAACAAAGAAAAACTATGTCATTCCTTAATAACTTTAGCCAAAAATGATGATTTCTTGGGTGACTAAAGGATTAAATGGTAATAGACATAAACCTGTGATCATGTTCTTGATAAAGCAAATTTGCATATCTCATATCCCATTTCAGCTCTAAATAGTGACATAGATTTCTGTCATTCCAAGTACTATTTCCAATCAGCTTTATTCTTTTACACTATTACTTCCATATATTTACATACAAATATTCCACAGTCAAAACTGTTGCTCTGTATTGGTATGCCCCTAGACATATGTATCAGCCATTTACTCATATCAAATTAGAAAGCTTGGCCAACATCATTCCAAAAATGTTTAATCTACACAATTATTTGAAGATAAGTATGAGTTGTAAAATCAACTCAGTAGTATATACAATTACTTACAATGGCGTCAGTGATATTCATATGCATTCTGTTTGGTAAGGAGTCGTAAAATATCCATCTACGCTCCTTTATTGCTCCTTTATTGCCTTTATTGCCCCAACTAGTAATGTCCAATGCTGATTATTTATTTTTGAAAGTAAAATCAACTTAGTGTTCACAACAGTTGCTGTTGTAATGTGCTCTACAAATCCTTTAACATTTTCGACTTTATACAGCTGTATAGAGACATATCACATAAGAATAAAGTTGGTGTGTTAGATGTATTAAGGTACGTTATATGTGAAAGGAATGCGAAAATTTATCCAGTGGTATGGAGAGACATATAAGTAAGATTTATATAAATGTGGTGCTTGACATCTTTTAGCTTCCATCAACATTGCAAAACAATCGACCTGTTCGTTTCCCAACCAACCCTCCTTGTGGAGTTCATCTAGATAACATCGTGTTAACGACTCATGTCCCATATTAATAACTAAATCATCTCTGCATTTCAAACATATGAATGTTACGTCAAATCTATACGAAAGTAGAACATCTAAAGCAATTTAAAAACATAGCACACTGACAAGTTGGTGAATTTATTACAGCAAAGTTCGATTATTTCCCGCATATAATCTGGAATTTGTTCTATAGCAGGAAAATCAACCACAAGTGGTACTGGACAAACCTATAAAATAAGGAAATAATATTGTATGGTTTAAATATTAAATAAACTAATAAAGAAAAAAATGTATACCTTATCAGGATAATTTTCATCAACATAATGTGTTTCCACATGTTCCTAATCCTCCTCTTTCTCCTCCAATTTTGTCTCCTCCTTATTATCTGCAGTTGGTTGATCAACAATAATATCATCGTTTATAGTAGGTTGTAAAGCTGTTGATTCTCCCTTATTTACATCCTCAGTCTCTTCTTTAACAAACGGTGAATGATGCGATTGGTCTGCTTCACCTTTATTGACACCTCCAACCTATTAATTAATAGATGATGTTAATTATATTAGTAAAAGAAGATTTGAATTTGATCATGAGTTTTAAATGTTGTACCTCTTCAATCTCCTCAGTAATTGCCTGTGCTGGTTTATTTTTCTTTTTTCGTTCAAATACCACGTAAGGGGAACTGAGTTGTCGTTTCCTTCTATCCTTTTTAACTTTAATCCTTCAAATTAAGCTACCTAGTGGGGACGCTGTGGTTCGTTTCAATGGTAATTCCGCACTAGGTTGTTTTATTACTTTATGTAAACAAGCAACTTCAGCTTTTAATTCTGTAATTGTATTCTCTATATTTGTAAGACGATTGTCAATTGTGCATTTAAAGTCTATGAACAATTTATGATGATCTCTAAGCAGTGCATGTATTTCTTGAAGACCAATAATATGAGGACTAGTATCTGTATATGTGTGAGCATGTGTTGGTTCTAGACCGCTGCGATAAGGAACTATATCAGAAACAAGAATGAATGTGAGAGATTGTGGTTGGGATTGAGTCTCCCGTTGTGGGAGATGTTTTTCCGGGCTGGATGGTTCTTCACGAGCTGGGGCAAGTAATTGATGT
>NW_018250322.1:482528-483661 GCF_001263595.1 Phalaenopsis equestris | reverse complement strand
TTCCTCATGTCGGTTTCATCCTTCTAAGTGTTAGAAGTCGATACCGCACACGCGAAACTCCAAAAGAGGACGGAAATAGGTCGAACTAAAACAAGGCGGGCACCACTTCTAAGGTTCTAAGATAGTCGCAGGAAGACCCCTAAGGCTAGATCCTAACTCCTACGAAGAATACTAGACCTCACGAAAATTGAG
The DNA here is from genome assembly GCF_001263595.1 of Phalaenopsis equestris. Lineage (NCBI taxonomy): Eukaryota > Viridiplantae > Streptophyta > Magnoliopsida > Asparagales > Orchidaceae > Phalaenopsis > Phalaenopsis equestris. The sequence goes on along the minus strand of NW_018250322.1, from coordinate 483,469 downwards.
GTCAACAAGGGAAAAAGTAAATTTGACATGAAAAACTTTATTAATAATTGTAAAAGGGTATTCGAAGACTCTCTTGGTGAATATTTTAGTACTGCGGTCTTTAATTGTCGCGCATCCATACTAGCTGGCGGAGCATTACTCTAGTATGTACATGCCAATGTTGACATCATTTTTAGTGAGGTCTTAGTCTCCTACTCCCATGAACCCCAAATCTAGCCTTAGAAGTCCCTTGTTGACCATCCTAGCGGACAAGCAATGGAGCCCACCTCTCGTAGAACTTCAAGCCACTTCCCGACTCATTTTTGTGAAGAATTCCAAGCACTCAACTTCTAGTTGCAAGGGCTAAGGACCAACATGTAGAGGGCCCGAAAATGAGTTTCTATAGGATCAAACAACCTTAGGTGAACCCTTTGTGACTCAAACACTCGTGAACGCCGCAACTCACGCACTTACTGCACCACACATGACTTTGACTTGAATCGACTCGCCCGCCGGCGAACTCTTCCGGACGACCCAGAATGACGAAACAGACCTCACCGACGCGTCCGGAACGTCAACTTTAGCTAAGAAGGACACCCGCATTGTTATAGTTTCGCGCGAGAGCGACTAGCATAGATATCGATGCGGATATCGATGCATTTTTTTTATTTAACGGGGCACGGGTTCGAGCTTAGCTCAAGTGCAATTCAGGCTGGACTCGGGCTTAACACAGGCTAAACGATTTCAAATTTCAAATTTCAAATTTCAAATGAATCATTTAATCAGCCTTAATGAAATTTAATTAGGAGCCCTTATATGCCAAATAAAACTCCCCTGCCTAAGGAAATTATTAATTCCCCGCCCAACGCAAGCTTAACAGTTATTTTTGGAATTTAATGGATAGAAATCTCGCTCGGGCTCCTCCCTGGAGATTCGGCTCTCCCGCTCGCCCTCTCCCCCTC
>NW_018250322.1:480075-482459 GCF_001263595.1 Phalaenopsis equestris | reverse complement strand
CAACTCTTGCTCACACCACATTCGACCTCACCTTCCCTCTCGATTCCCAGCCGCTCGGCTCATCTACACTTCCGCGACCGAGACTCGCTCGCCTCCCTTTACCATGCTCGATCCCACCTCCAGATTTCCTCCCCGCGCGCGGTCCACCCCCTCTTCCCCTACACTGAAAATCTCGCTTCCCCTCTTCCTCCTCACGCTCGATCCCGCACGCCCCTTTCTCCACGCGACGAAACCGCTCCCCACTTCCTCTCGCTCGACTCCTCCCCTCGGCACCGAAATAGTCGCCTGCTTCAACTCTCCCGCTCGACACCATCTCCTTCGCCTCCCCCTGCTCTCGACAGAACACCTTTGTTCTCCCTGTGTTGATCGTCTGCCACACTTCGACGCGTAGGTTTGAACTCCCTGATCTCACCTTCTACCTCGATTATTCCTTTCAGTTCACCGCAAATCTTTTATCGAAGTATTTGGTTCTAACAATTGAAACTTTCTGAGCTTATTGCATGCTACTACTAGTGTTCTCAAACTTTTGTTATATCAGTTACTTCTCTACATATTTCATGTGAGTTGATCTAGCAATGGAGGTAATTTTAATGATGTTTTTTTTCTATTCTTAATACCTGTTTGCGCTTGATAATATTCCAATCTTAATGTTGTCTTCTGAAAACTAATTACATGCTTAAAAGGCCGGTGACGATTGAAATCTTTTTACCATTGCAGAGTCTTTCTTTTATCGAAATTGTGAAGATCCTTATGTTGATTAAATGAATTTGCTTGCCTGAATCGATTGTTTGGATAGGAAGAATTACATACATACTACGCAATTCATATGTATTCACATATCCAGCATCAAGTCTTAGAATCAACTTGTATGCCTAATACCTAAGCTTTGTTTTACATGCATGCCACTCAATTGCTATGTGATTGCATATCTATCACATTGGCTTCAATTTTTACGTGCATATCATACAATGCTTATATTCTCTATATATGTGGAACCTAAGCTTTATATTACAGAACTCTGATCTTTAATTCTACGTAAGAGATACTTCTATTTCGTAATGTGAAATGTATCGTTTCATGCTTAGGATTTATATGCTATTTTGGAAATAATTTGGGCACCATTTTGGAGTAATTTCGACACTGTTTTGAGTACTTTTGCTTGCTGATTTAGAAAGGCTTACATAATGTTTTGAGGCGAATTTAAAGTCTGATTTTAACGCATTGTTTTGGAGCCGCTTTAGGTGCCAATTTGAACTGATTTTGTGCACTGTTATGGAGCCACTATAGGTGCTGATTTGGGCTGATTTCGATCGCTGTTTTGGAGTCACTTTATGTGTCGATTCGGGCCGATTTTGTGCATTGTCTTGGAAAAAACTTAAGTACTCCTTTTGAGAGTTTATTTAATTACAGAAAGATTTCACACGAAGATTTCACACGTTTTTAGGTTGATTCACTTGTTATTTTCTCTTTTGATTTGTTAGTTTTGAAAGTGAATCAATCTTTTCTTTTCATTTGTTTTGTTACTTTTGTTACATGGTTAAGTCATAAAGATGGGGATTGATGATTTAATTAATTGGAAGATTAATTAATTGGAAGATATAGATATAGAAAACCTTAAATCAGCTTAAGCATAAGTTAAAGAGTAGGCTTCCTAGAGTTTTAGGAGCACACCCTAGGTGAGAGTCCATCCACCTAGTCCTCAGTGTAGACCTCCTAGACTTTAGGTGCACACCCTAGGTGAAAACCCATCCACCTAGTCCTCAGTGTAGGCTTCCTAGAGCTTAAGTACACACCCTAGGTGAGAGTCCATCCACCTAATCCTCAACATAGGCTTCCTAGATTTTAGGCATACACTTTAGGTGAGAGTTCATCCAGCTATTTTTCAGTATAAGCTTCCTAGATTTTATGAGCACACCTTAAGTGAACGTTCATTCACCTAATCCTCGAATGCACAGTGAAAGTAGACACTTGACCCTGATTTATAAACTGATCATGACACTAGACACCAGGAGCACCGAGACGTAGTTCATACTTCCTTAATTAAATCAACAATGAAATTCTCTCAATGACTTAACCTACAATGAAACCCAGTGTACCGGGATTTGAGCTTAGATATTACACTCAAATTCTTCTGGCAATTGGGGAAATTTGTTAATGCCACATATGGATCATCAGACTAGGATAAGTCTAAGGTCTAAGTGGCGAGGGTGATGACGACAATTCTTATGTGTGCTTAAACGAGAGATACAAAGTGAGATTATTAGAATAATATCTCCTACCTCAAGGATCTTCAATAAGGGAGAGGGAAGGGCCTATGATACTATTCGCTGATTCTTGGTGGGATCGTTGCCCCCGACACTCTTAGGTTGTCAGTAGTTCTAGCA
>NW_018250322.1:441708-480034 GCF_001263595.1 Phalaenopsis equestris | reverse complement strand
AAAAAGACTTAAACAACAGTTTTTGCATGAAAATCAAATAATTTTTCTATGAAAATTTATAAAAGTCCATGGTTAGTCATTTGGATTGAGGTTAAGAACTACCTCTTGTAGATTGTCGAGTTGACAACTCTTACTCAAGGTCGGAAAGCACACAACCCAGCTCTGAGCCCTCACTTTTACCAACGTTTTATACCCTGTCCTGATCTGTCATATGTGGTTACATATTTCTTTTACTTGTGATTTCTACTAGTTTTTCTTATGACTTTCATGCTGGGATTTCTTGCCTTATTTATTTTTCTTGCAAGTTTATTTAAATCTGCTGCAAATCATATTATGCTCGCAACATTAATCACGCAACAGTAACAGATGCTCAGGTATAAACATTAATCACGCAACAGTAACAGATGCTCAGGTATACTTTTACAGTTTATTCACAACATTTTACTTTTCAAAGTACATTTTATTTACCCGCAATTTTATCATTCTGCTTGCAAAACCAAACACTGACACCAAAACTGAGAAGCACAAATCATTAATCTCAAACACTTAACCCTGGAGCCGTCGTGACGACATGAGCTTGGAGCAGACTTTGTGGGTAGCACGGCGAGGAATTCAGACCGAGCAGCAAGAGGATCTTCTTCAGCATTATCCCTTCCTAGCATAATAACAACTCATAGGACTTTGAGGAAGCTCGCCTAGCGTGACGTAAATCCTCACATTCCTTCTTTAGGCACTTGTGCAACAATATTATACAATGTAAGTCCTAATTCGCTTTAGGTCCTGAGGTTGTTGTTCGTTACAACGTAAACCCTCTTATCTCTGTAGGCTATTTGCATAATCGGATGTTATGCAGATGTAAGTTCCAAATAATAAAATTGACAAAATTAAATAATTGAATATCATCTCTATATGCAGATGTAAGTTCCAAATAATAAAATTGACAAGATTAAATAATTGAATATCATCTCTAAAAATGTAACCACACAGTAGGATAGTTTGGGAAGTCATTGAGGATTCTTCTCAGGATCTATGACATCCTCTACCTTTTCTTTTCTTTGGACTCTTGAAATAACTGTTCCTGTTTGAGCTACTCTTACTTGCTTTTCCACGTCCTACCGTTTGAACCTATTAAATAGGGGAACTTGTCGGCCATACATAAAAGGTTCGCAGACCAAATGAATGTCACAAATCTCTTAGTTTGCAGGATTGTGTCTATCGCCGAGGTCTACAGTTATCTTTCGGGAGGGTGTAGTATTCGCGGTATTGGGCACGATTATGCAAATTATTGGACGAATGAGATCCATTTGGTCTCATTTTTTTAAGAAAATTAAAACATACTACTTTCAAAACCCAAACTATATATCTAGTATATTAAATTAAATTTCAAAAAATTATTTTCATGTATTATATTTTCAAATCATCGAAAAGTTGACCGACAAGTTGCCCGACAGCCAATCAGGAGTGCAACCTCGTCAACATAAAATTTTAGCTACTCGTCAGCATAAAATTTTAGCTATTTTCCTCCGAGGTGGAATGTCATTCGATCAATATTCCAACAATTTATTATGCGTATTGTCAGAATATGATCTTGAGAGTGCGGAGGTAGTTCAAAAAATTGAGCTAAATTCAGTGCTTTCAATTTACTCCATGTTTCCTCATCCACTGATGGTCGAACCTTATCGAGGACTTCTCGTACTCCAGATGAACGACACTTGCAGTTCATTGATTTTGCGCTAAATAACCTACAATAATACATCATAATGGGTTAAAATCAAATGATGATAAAAAGATGAATTTAAAAATTAAACCTAAAACATAACCGCTAAGCTTTACAGATTCGAAATAAAACCCTAAGCTTTACAGCTTCGAAATGAAACCTTAAAAATTACCTAGATTCAAAATCTTTCTTTTTCTTTGACTCATTCTTCTCCTTACGGCTGCCTTTGACCATTTGCGGTGCCTCCTCGCATTCGGGTTTCTTAGCCTCTCCCAACTCCGCGACATTGGTCTCTACCAAATTAGTCTTTGTGGTCTCGGCGCTTACTTCTTCCATTTTAGTGTTCCTTCGCCTAAGCAATCCACACTCTACTGCAAAAGGAAGACGACGGAAAACCCTAGCACACGCAAATGCCTGTTTTCGAAAATGAAGAGTGACTGTATTGGTTTCTACCTTTTACGAAGTTTTTAAAACTCGATTTATTGATGGTATAAGAATGTTACAATTTGTAATTAAGAGGTTACAAGTTCAGCGTTATATAGAAGTTTCAGGCAGGTTACACGTGCGGTATATATTAAAGGTTACAACCAGGTTACAAAAAAATTACTGTCGCATTACATATTTCTTTACCGCGGAAGGTATATCTGGGGTATATCACGGTTACAAGCGCGTTACATGACCCTGTACCGCAGAAGGTATAACTTGGGTATACTCCGGTTACAAGCACATTACATGGACTTGTACCGCGGAAGGTACATGGCTAGTATATCCCGGTTACAATCGTGTTACTGCAGGCCAACCGCGAGATATATAGGAAGGGTATATCGGAGTTACAGATCAAGGTAAAAACGAGTTACACCACGGGTCGGTTAACGGGTCACGCGCGAAATTTTTTATATTTGTTTAATGCGGTGGGCCCGCCGAAAATTATGTGGCGTCTTCTGATTGAATATCGCACGCATCGCTGCGTGGGTCTTACGTCGGCAAATTTTTTCCCTTCGCAAGACGTACCTGTGCTCCCTGATTCCTTGGAGGCCCCTCCAATTAGTGAAAAATTTGTCTACTTAAGACGCATGCAGCGATGCGTGTGATATCCAATCGGAAGACGCCACGTAATTTGCGGTGGGCCCACTGCATTAAATTAATAAAATAAATCGAAATAATTCCGCACTGGTCCGTGATGTAACGCGTTTGTACCCTGATCTGTAACTCCGATATACCCTTCCTATATATCCCGCGGTCGACCTGCAGTAGACGTAGGGTTAAAAGCTCAGCCCCCCAAGATCTTATATTACATTAATAACTATATATTAATAATATAATATAAAGTAGTTAAATCCCCCGATTCACGCACGATTCGACATATGAAAATGGGTGTCTCTCCTAACTAAACTCGACATCCCGGACACGCCAACGCAGTCCGTTTCGTCATCCAGGGTCGCCCGGACGACTTCCCCAACGGTCGAGTCGAAAATGCGTCTAAATTCAAATTACTTCAAAATTCTTGCTCGTGCTCGATCGTAAAGCCTCATACGAGTGCGGGAGAGGTGAATTTCAATAATTGTGTACGTCGTTGTGTGAATTATGGTATTCGTGCATCGTGAGTGTGCGCGGACGACGTGAAGGGTTTCCTAGGGTTTTAGATCCTATGGGTACTCGACTTGAGTTTCGTCGTGCTTGTTTTAATCGACTCAATTAAGCTTTGAGGATTTCGAACCGGTCACATGAAACTGTGAGGAGTCAAGAAGTGGCTTGAATCTCTAGTTGGTGCGGGTTCCAGTCTAAGTCCTCTAAGTGTGTCGGCAGGAAATCCTAAGGCTAGATCCTAGGCTCTAAGAAGAGTAAAAGACCTCACAAAAAATGAGGTCAACATCTACCCCCTATCGGAACCCTAGGAGGAGGTTCTTGATGGTGGATGCTTTCCTCATGTTCCTTTTGTTACTCATATTTGATCTCTTTCCTTTTAGATTTGGCCAAGGATTCGTCGGTCAAACCGTAGTTACGGTTTTTAATTTGAATATTCGGTGGGGTTTAAGTTTGCATCTCAATAATCCTTCTCATCTTGTCCTCCAAGCTATCAAATCATTTTTTCATCGATAAAAACCTTCCTTTTATGGTTGAGAACTTTTCCTCCAACCCGAATTTAATGCGCCCGCGCCCTACTTCTTCTTCCAATCTCTTTTCCTAAATATCCACTTTCTTTGTTGTCATCTCTCCAGGATCTTTCTCTGATACTAATTTAATACAAATTGGAGCCAAAATCAGTGAATAAATTGCAAGAAATATGTGGGAAACCTAAATTAGGGCTAATTTAATTAATCTCCAAGCAAACAAATAAGATACAATGGATCTACAATTCAAGAAGTAGATTGACTCTCCACAAAACTTAGATGCCGCTAGGAACGAGAAAACAAAAGGAAAACTGCAGGAATCAAAACATGAAAGCAAACCCTATGTGATTAGCTCTAATAGAACACCCCCAAAATATATTCAAAATTTCCACCAAGACATATCCAAACTTTTTCCCTAAAGCCCCTTTAATTCCTCTTATCGCGTACATGTTTAGGTGCTTAATATGCCTCACTCGGGAGCTGCAATTTTCCTAGGTGTGTTTCTCCCTAGACCAGCTGAACTGGCGTAATAGAAACCTCATAGGTTTAGTTGATAAAATGTTTCATTTTGTGTTTCCATATGAGATGGGATTTGGAAAAAGTTTTTCTTTTCTCCCCCATGTTTATTATATTTCAAGCTAGACATAATAATCCGCATGAAGACTGATATTCTGGACCTTCCTGAGCTAGTTTGTTCCGATTGAGGATGTGCTCTTCGTTAGATGGTGATTAATTTATTACTTTACATGTTTTCATATTTCAATGTATTTTGTCTTCTCTGGTGATAGTTCTCTATAACCAAATTTGTCTAACCTTTTTACTGTTTGGTAATAGAATCTTAATGTTATAATAAAAATTTATTATTTTTGACGAACCAAAATAAAATCTTTAATGAGAATTCGAGTAGAGCGTGCTGTCACATGCTATGTGTGCGCTTGCAGGTTTGGTGAAGGTTCATCCTGCAAAATATTTGGTTTACGCTCAATTTGGCGTAGCCTTACTGATGTTTTTGCAGTAAGGTTGTTTGGTCCAATAGCTATGAGGAAAATTCTAATTGCTTGAGAGTTATAAAACAGCTTTCTTAGAACAATAAAAATGTGGCCCTAGAAAAGTTTTTTTATTGTTCATTTCTTAAATAAATATACAAACTGGATATTTAACTAAGGTTTCAGTATAATATTATAATTGCATGAAATTGATATTAACACTTATTTTAGTCATTTAATTAAATCACATTTGTGTCAAATCATTTTTTCCTTAACAAACACAACCCACATTAGAAAGCAATCTTAATTTGATTTTCCCAGAGGGAAAATCATATGCTTTAATACTGCATAATGCAACACAGAAGAAGTGAATAACGATGAGAAAAGTTATGCAAAATTCTTGACCAATCAATGATTTGGGTTTGAGGCACAATCTTTCCAAGGATGCTCCCCTTTTTCTAAAGAAGTACATGAAGCTGGCTATAATTCTTAAAATAAATTTTATCTACATTATTTTTCTTAAAGAGTTAGCTTCTGAATTTTCACAGGAAATTTTTCTTAGGTCTATATTGGAGGGAAATAATTGAAAATTTTGTAATATCGCTCATTTTCTGGTTAAAGATTAATTATCTTCAAATTTTTTGACTGAAGGAATATGGAAGTGCCGGCATTGCTCCTGGACCTATGGGTTGCTTGGCTCTGGGGCAGAACCTTTTCAGAAACACAAAACCAGTTGCCAATTGGTGATGGAATCCAGAACAATAATACAAACTCAAGGTCCGTTATTCACTTTGCGAAAATAACATTGTTTATTTGCCGTTTCTGTTAACGAAGGAATTAATTTGTAATTTTTTTTATATTTACGTATATTAGATTATCTTATGATTTCACTTTTTTTAATTTTAGTTATGTAGTAAGTCCTTCTTTCATTATTGTTTCTTGTGGTCGAGGTTGGATTATAAGCAACATTTGTTGGAGAATGTTTAATTCATCTGAAGGTTACAAAGTCTTTTTTTTTTTTATATATATATATATCTTCATGTTGAGTTGTTATTTACAACCTTCAAACCTTCTACTCAAGGAGGAAAATTTTCCGGAAACTATATGGAAAATTAAATTATCTTATGATATTTACGTATATTAGATTATCTTATGAATTCACTTTTACTTTTAGTTATGTAGCAACGCGTTCTTTCATTATTGTTTCTTGTGGTCGAGGTTGGATTATAAGCAACATTTGTTGGAGAATGTTTAATCAATCTGTAGGTTACAAAAACTTTTTTTTTTATTTATATATCTTCTTGTTGAGTGGTTATTTACAACCTTCAAACCTTCTGCTCAAGGAGGAAAATTTTCCGGAAACTATACGGCCTTTAATAATAGGGACATACTTTATTTGGAGAAATGAAAATCGCACAGCTGAAGCTTATATGCTAAATAATGATTAGGAAGATTTACAAACCTATCACTTAATTCTTGTGTATTTAAATATCTAACACCTTAAGCTCAATTTTAGGAAAAATTTTCTGTTCGGACTCTGTAAGTAGCTCTACATGCGGACTCCCTATAATATATCGTCATGTGTGTTATATCGGGCCCACCTAAAAAATATTAAAGTGTAACCGCGGACTCCGTAATAACCCTGAATAACCTCAAAATAACCCCGAAATAACCTCTGCGGTTCTACTTTATTAACCTCGAAATAACCTCCCCGAAATAACACCGTGATGGTTATTTCAGGTTTATTTCAAGGTTATTTCAAGGTTATTGAAGAGAAACTCATATATTCCACTTCAATAATCTAGAAATAACCGGAAATAACCTCCGCGATGTTATTTTATGGTTATTAAAGTGGAACCGCGGGGGCTATTTTGGGGTTATTTCTGGGTTATTGAAGTGGAATATATAGGTTTCTTTTCAATAACTCTGAAATAATCTCTGTGATTGCACTTCAATAACCCCGAAATAACCTCCGCAAGTTAGCACACGTGACGACATATTATTGGAGTCCACAAGCAGAGTTACGCAAGGAGTTCAGACAGAAAATTTTTCCCTCAATTTTAACATATATACATGAGAAGATGTATTTTAATTTTTAAAAATTGAAGTAGTGCTATTTTTGATGTTATATGAAAGATTATGGATGCTATGTGCTGTTGAGATTTTCCTCCAACAAAAAGTAGTCACCATATCGTTAGTTCCGAACGTAGTGTTGAAATCTATAATGTTAAAATTCTTCACTCTCCTCCCCATGGTGATTCCATGTTGCTTCGGGAAAAAGCCTAGTTAATTGGAGAGGGAGAAAAGAATGTAAGAAACTTTAATCCCAAGTGAAAGGGTGAGAAAGAAATCCCCTCTTATATCTAGGTGCCTTAACTAAAGTGTATCGCACGATCAACTTGATGTAGTGGAAGATTTGCGAGGCCTTGAAAAATTGAAGAGAGGAGGCGAAAGGAAGATGAACTTTGTTTGCATAATCTGGAATAGTTTGCATGAAAAAATTAACTCAATTAGAGAACAAGAAATATTCATCTCACGTTTGATTATTATGGAACCTTAATATCTATTTATAATTGATAATCCTATGAGGTAAGATTAATTTCTTATAAGGAATCCAATGATAATTCAACTGAATTGCCAAGAAATGCAAATAATTTATGCTTATGTTACATTATTCATTATGGCGATGATATTTTTAAAAATTTGATATATTTTTCAATCCTGTTTGATTTTGATGTGAACTGTTATTTGAATATTGGTTTGAATCATTTTCTAGAGATAATTTTGAACATTATTTGAATAAGATTTGAACATATTTTGAAAATACATTTTTCAGGATTTGAATAAGGCTTGAAAAGTGCTTTCGTAGTTTGAATAAATCATTCTATTATTCGATTACCGCATATATAACATAATAGATATAGCCATAATAGATGACTAGTACGAAGATGGTTCTCTTATAGCATGACCATTAGTCAATTGTAGATTGAAGATGGTTACAAAATTAATTTAATTTTGATTCAAAGATGTTTGATTGTATTTTATTGTTCAATCATAGTTTGTTTAGTGATCGATATCAATTAAAGTTTCTTTAATTGTGTGATATTGTTCTAAGGCTCCTAGAAGGTGTTTTAGGAAGCAGGTTTGGTAAGGAGGGGGGGGGGGGGGGGGTAGGGGTTGGGGGGGGGGGGGGGGGGGGGATTGTAAGGGAATGAAGATATGGGTAATCAATGATATTTGAAGGGGGATAGATGATGTTCTACGGCTCTATCGATTGAAAATAGCGAGACAGACAACAAAGCGCTGCAGCGCAGATGTCGAGGAGATTCACCACATATTTCTAAACAAGTTAAAAAACACCATTTGCAAAAGGAAAAAGATGCAACACTCCTTAGGATATAAATGAGAGATACAATCTTTAAAACACAAATAAATCTCAAAAGTTTGCTAAACCAGAAAAGAACAACATATAAAGTCCTAATAGAAAATAACCCTAATTAAAAATAAAAAAAATAGGAAATAAGGCAGGAACATTATGAATTCCCACAAATAAGGCAAGAACATTATGAAGTGTAGCAAATAGGAAACCAAGAGGAAACAACTCGGTTGGTCTCCCTTATTTCATGGGATTGCGGGTTTCGCGATCAAGAGATCACGGGACTTTCGATCCCGCGATTATGCAGGGAGCTTCCATGTCATTCTCCTCGGCTAGGAGATGCTCATTTTTCTTTGGAAGGATCTGGATCTCACTATCAAATATTTCTGCTCACAAAATACCTAAGAAGATTTCTACAATTCTGTGGTGCACTACTCTTGTATGACCATCTATTTGTGTTGAATCCATTTGGCACATAAGATCCCGTATTCTCCGTGAATACATAGAATCCGGCAGAAGACCCCATATGACTATGAAATTGAAGAAGATCAGGAGAGAAAGAGGGAGGAAAACTCTCGATGGAGACATTAGAAAAGCATATATAATTATGATCTCCGGCAAGATGGAGATGGGCAATTTCACAAAGATGCCTCAAGCTCTCTGGAGAGAGAGGACCCAAGGAGAGAGAGAGAGAGAGATCCTTGAAGGAATGTCAGAGAGTATTCTTTTGCCCTTTTATACATGAGGGACAATTAATCATGAAGTAATGACTATAGTGTTTGTAACTTCACTGACAAGCTTTCTCTGACATCCTGGATGGGAAGGCTTTAATGTAGACATGATCTACACCTGGTGCGTAATCCAATGTTAATGACGTGATTTGCGTCCTTTTGGCTTGGGCAAGAAGCTTGGCCTCAAAAGTTTAAACGCTGAACAGACATATATTTCTCGGTTTGAGCATCTTTTATTCACTTTGGCTGGTGGGTTTGATTTAGCCACTTCGGGTGGCAAGCCCGATTCAGCCACTTTGGCTGGTGAGCTTAAATCAACCACTTCAGTTGGTAGTCCCGGTTCAACCACTTCAGTTGGTAGGCCCAATTACTTCGGTTGGAGGGTTTAACTCTGCTACTTCGGTTGGTAGGGCGGGTCCAACCACTTTGACTAGTCGAAAATCATCGTGATCCGGTATTTGTGTATACATTTAGTTCTCTGATTCCCTCAACTCTTCGATCAGGTTTTTGTGATTCCTGCAAGAAGAATGAGGGAATAAACATATCATCCTCTTTGATTTCCCTTTGAGCCCTTTGAGGTCGAGACATAACGCGCTTTCAAGGATAAAATTCTTTATATGCATTGTCAGCTCTTTGGCTTATCCTACGAGGAATTGGATTTTCTCCCTTTTGACTGCATTATTAACGTCTTTGGAGTGAACTTCTCCCAGGAGCATTATCATGCTATTTTGATGCGATTTCGACAGGGAGTAGTCCCCGGATTGCTCATCTGTGGTTCAAGAATTCTCTCTTTCCTTGGGTGCATTGGCTTTTGCGCATAAAAATAAGCTATATTGACTCACCTGTTCTGTTGAGGTGTTGAGGGTTTTGGTTTCAAACGTCTAGGCTTGATTTATTGGAACGGTTCTTTGGTGTGTTTTGTAATTGGGTACTTCTACCTTTTTTGGCCTCACTTCATTATTGTCCTGTGTCAAAAACAGAAGTTAATTTTGGGTTTCAAATAACATTTATTATGATATTTATTCAAAATTTATGATGATTGTACTGTCCTTGGAGGTTATATTAGGTTGTGGAGGAGCGGAAAATGTATTTCTGTATATCGCGTTAGGAGCCTTTTTATCTGCAAGAGTAGAGGCGTTTTGTTGTGCGATGAAGATCAAATATTTCATTGATGCTGCAACAACCATTATCTGCTGTTGGGAGAAGGAATGGTTGGCAAAAAAGAAGGAACACCAGTTGCAGGACGAAGTGTAGTCCCAAAAAAGCGCGAAGTTTTTGGAGGAGGAGCCGCACTTGCAAAAAATTTCGGTGAATTTAAATGATCTGATAGAAACTTTCCCTTCCATTGAGTTTTCCCCTACCATCGGTGGTGTGATTGTGCCGGGTAAATCATTTGACTTCTTATCATAGTTCCTCTTGTTTCTTAATTCTTACATATGTTGGCTGGTCCTGATGAAGGACCTAGGGAATGGTCTCCTAGCGGGGATGGAATCCCTGAAGCCTCTGTGCTCGAAGATACAACTTCAATGCTTATGACTGCTGAGTGTTCCACTAATGGGGATAGTTTTGTGGGTTCTCTCCATATCCTTCCTCTCTCCTAACCGATTAATATGTCAATGGTTTTCAGGAGAGTTAATGGGTCAGGATGTGGACATATTAGATTTGAATGGAGCAAGAGTCGAGGATCCCTCAAAGAGGAAAAAACGAGCTATAGATTGCGCCTATGTAGTCAGCCATGTTTCGGCTCCTCTTGAAGGAGAGTTACTTGACCCCGGTCGTGTAGCCGATTTGGCTATGTATCCATGGATTAGGGGGCATCAGAGGTTCGTGTTTCGTTTTTGTATTGTTTTCCCATGAAAGCCCAGATGTATATTTTTGAATTGGATTCCAAGATTGCTGAGATGAATTGTAGGGAATTGTTCTTTACCCTACAACTTCAGGAGCAAAGGGCGGACTTCGATAGAGAAATCACCCAGACTGGTCAGTTGCAGAGGGCTGACTTTGGAAAAGAGATGGGTGAAATGTGCCCTTTGCTGGATATGGAATCTGCCTCCCACCAATGATATGAGGAAGACAGAGAAAGCTTGCAGGTAGAGATAGCCTTCTTCTGGCAGTGTTTGGAGTTGAGAAATCCGGAGAACTTTGTAGTCAGGGGTCAGCTCGTCCTCCATTGCCTTCTTAATGTTGAGGTTATTAGCATGGAAGGTGTACGAAGGAATGGTCTCGCTTTTTTTTATTTTTGAGGGTTGTGTTGGTTTTTTTCTTCTTTGATGTAACCCACTTATTGGATTAATAAAAGAATTCATTACTTTTGGGCTCTTTGATTTTTGTGCTTGGGTTGTTGTATGCTCCGCTTTTAATTTTAATTTGAGGTCTATATCTGTCGTACCCCTTGTTGCCCTTATTAGGAAAAGAGTGATTCCTTGTCTTTTGTCTTGCTTTGCACTTCCCTTGCATCTTCTTGCTCTAGCATTTTCTTCCAGAAGGTATTTGATTGTGTCTGGTTCAGAGATAAGGGAAAACCCTACTCTTTCATAGTCGGACATGGATGTGGCCCGGATGTAGTCCCATTGCGTTTTACGATTCAATAACTTTCAGGGAAGTGAAGAATGGAGAAATGCACAACACCGAGTATGTCTATGAGATTTGTGTATTTCTTGAGTTGTTTCTTTCTAGTTTATGTTTTTCTCTTTGCCAGGAGTTGGCAGTTCTTCTGAATTTTTGTGGGCTACTTGTCATTATAAGCCCAAATGTCGTAGCCAGCTTAATGGCGGTGGTGATGTTGCGAGGTAGAGGGGTCTGTTTTGCCTACAAATTTTTTTCGTTATTTGTTTCTGATGAGAACTCAGAGCGATCTGGTGTTTTTCTCCTCATTGTTGAGGATAATGGGGTTTCCAAACAAGTTTGCCCCTGACTGTTGAGGCCGTGGAGATAACATTCGTGGAGGAAAAAAAACTATGAGGTGTTGCAAAATGCAGAGATCAATGCCACCCACTATACCTCCCCGTACTTTATGGAGAATATGCTGGATGGTGAGAGGGTTGTCGTTCTGGGTTCTCGCTAATCCAACTAGGGCTGACGACGCAGAAGAAATGTCACTTGCATTGACTGTTAAAGTTAAAGATGAAAAACATGAAGCGTACTTTTTCGGGGCTATAGAAGGAGGAGATATCGGTCAATCCTAACGCAACGACGCTTTGAGAATATGGCAGCCGCGGGAGGATTTCCAGGTAATTCGGGGAGTGCTTTCGAGATATCGAAGGACAAAGGAACCACATTCGCTGAGAAGAGGTCTTAGAGTTGCCACGTCATCTTCACGGCCTAAGTGAGTAAAAGAGAGGTAAAAGAGGCTCGAAGGGAGGACCCTCAACGAAAAGTCTGTGGATTACTCTGTCCATAAAATGAAAAATTGTGATGGTGAATAAAGAGGAGACCCATTCTATAGTTGATATGACCAAAGATTGGTGTCTCATTGAAAAATATTTTTAATTGGTGTATCTATTGGGTCTCGTTATCAGTTCCTGATGTTTAAAGAACCCGAGATTCCATAGATCGGAGAAAACATCATATACATTTAACAGAAAGCTTAGCAACAACTTGGCAATGGGTTTATTCAGTAGGGACTTCCTATAGGAAAAAGAGGATTTGGAAGTTACCCTGAATACCTTGAAGACTCAGATTACCGCAAAAGCCTGTATCTTTGAAGAGCTTCAATCAAGAATAGAGGTATTAGAGGAATCAGATAAGATTCTTTGAGGTCATTTGCAAGAGTCTGTTGAATGGAAAGCCAAACTTGATCTCCAGATAAAAGCTTTTCTCACAGACCAGGTGCGCTCGAAGAGAGATTTATATAATGCTGTGGTTGATTGTTAGCATTTCAAGTAGATGGACACTAAAGTTCCGAAGCCCTGCTTCAAAACATCTTTTGACTTCGAAGCTTTGCAGGCCCAATTTGATGAAGGTCTCTGAAGAGAAAATGAGCATCTTCATACTTATGTGGCTGATCTGGAAAATGCAGATTTGGAAAGAAGATCGTCTAGTGTGAGGACTGAGGAGATCCTATGATGCTATCTTTTTTCTCATGCCTTTTTGGAAGTTCAGGCGGTGACCACCCAAGCAACAATGAGGTCAATCCATGCCACTTTTGTTTGTGTTGAAATGTTGCCACCTGAATGGGAGGATCTTGGTCGTCATCTTGACCTCATGGAGCGTTTTCTAGAGAAAGCTCGAAAGGATGACTCTCTCGATTGCCCGAGGACGTCTCGTTGAGTCAATATTGTTGTGTTTGTGCTTATTTTTTTCTCTTTTAAAGCCTAATTTTTTTTATTTAATGGATATTCTTTTGAAGAAATTTAATTTCTTCTTTTTTTTTATATCTCCGTTTACGATGGGACTATTTTACTTTCTCTTGGGATTCCGTGGGATGAGGAAGTGTAGGCTGTTTTTTGCATGATTTGGAATTTGAAACGTCGCTCCTTTTCGAGTGGGTATGTATGCTTATAACCTTGATGTGTCTCCATTTAAATGTTCAATATGACGGTTCTCCTTTTTATATATTCTCGCTCTCTAAGAGTTCTTTTCTTTCTCGTCTTTGTGCCTTTTGGGTTTCTCTTTTTCTTCTGCTCATCACATGGTGATCGTAGGATTCCCATTAGGTTCAGCATGGCAGCTAAAAAGATGGAAAAACTTGGAGATACGTTTATCTTGTATGACTTTTGTAAAGGTTCACGTTTGAAGACCCCCATTTTCAAGACATTTTCGATGCAACTCTTTATGCGAATCATCGATTGTTTGTCGCGAGGCTAGAGAGGACAAGGCCTTGAATTCATGTGCGGAAGATGAATTTTGTTGTTACTTCGATTAGTTCCTACTAGGTCTCTGCTTTCTGATATGCCAGGAGATGGAGGAGTTTTTGGGCTTTTATGGATTGATGCTGGCTCAAATTCGTCCCAACTTGATCTTCTTGATAATGACTTTCATCTTTTTTCTCTGATGGCACAACCTACATTGATCAATGAACCAGTTATATTTGATGATTAGTCCAAATGAAATAAAGATGGAACACTAGTCTTTACTTCCCCCCTGATAACATTTGTAGGTCTTGAGAACAAGGTCAACTCATAGGAGGAGTTTCGTTTTGTGAGGAAGAAAGAAGAGTGGGAAATCCCCACTATGTCTGGCCCTCCTATTTTAATCCCTGCAATTACTGAATCGGATTTAAGTGATTCCAAACGCCTCAGTTTTTTGAGTATTGAAGGGCAAGAGCTGGATGTGAGGTACCTCACCATGTCTGGGGTCCTGAGGGATACTCCCTCTGACGGGTCCTTTTCACTTGTTTACTCATCTCTTACCTACCATTTTGACTTTCTTTTTTTTTTTGGAAATACACGAGAGACTCCCTGCCTTGATATTAGAGGACATGAGACTTTGGTTGGAATCCATTCAAAAGGGAGGAGAAGCCTGGTTTGATCCTACCTAAGGGGCTGACAATACCATCGATTTGGGCAATATCGAAGTGGATGAGGGGGTCAAGCCCACCCCGACACCTCTTATCAAGATTGCACCCCTGAGAGAGACGAAGGCTCCTGTTGAAGAAATAGTTGTGTCAGAGCCAATTCCCCAAATACCTGCATCGAGAATGGTTCGTAAGGAAGATAAAGGAAAAAAGATTACGCGCAAAGACATTCCATCTCGGTCTTTAGCAAGAAGTCTATCGCTCAAACGACAAAAGGTGGATCTCGCTGGGATGGCCCCTTCATCCATTCCTACAATATTGCAGCTTGAAGTCTCAGAGTGGGGAATTTGGCATGAGAGGAGAAATACTTTGGCTAAATAAAGTGAAGACGAGGGCCATCGTCGATTTGTCAAAAAACTGGATGGCTGAGAAGAATTTCTTTAAGATCTCTTTTAAGATGGGTCCGCTTATCGATTCCTCTCTGCTGATGGATCGGATGAAAGTTCATCGTCGTCTACTACAACTCCTTGTCATGGAGAATTTGGCGAATACTTGGCAGGTGACTTACTCGATGTGTCAGTCTCATCTTCAGCTATATCATGAATGTCAAGATTTGGAAACGACTCGAGAGGTGGAGGCGGCGAAGGCAACAAGCTTGGAGGAGAAGATGAAGGAACTGTCAGATAAGCAGTTCTAATATGTTGCCTAACTTGAAAAGATGATTTCGGATATTACGAACTTATTGGAGGAGAACAAGGCGTCTTCCGACTTAGAAACTCACAGGATGGAGAATGAGAAACTTTGTAAAGAAGTTATTGATTTGAATGAAGTTTTGAAGATGCAGTCCTCTGTTGTGAAAGAAGAGATTGAAGTCGTAGATGAGTTGCAATCTAGGATTGTCGAATTAGAGGGAGCTTTGGAGGCACAATCCCCAACTGTCGAAGAATAATCTCAGTTTAGAGATGCGGCAATCCTGAAGTTAGAATGCCAAATTGTCGATCAAGAGAAGTCTCAGGAAGGGAAGAAGACAAGGGAGGAATTCCTTGATGAACTTCCCAATATGCCTGAATATGTGAGTTGATGATGGATAACCTTGAACAGAATGCAAAGTGCAACTTGAAGATGGAGATAGATAAAGGCTGTTTAGATTCATCCATAGATAATTTGTATAAACTACAAGAGTTTGAGAAAAAGAATGAAGAACCCTCTGATCTATAATCTGATTTTTTTGTACTTCTTATTGAATAGATGTCTGAATTGGAGAGATCCTACACTTTGGTGTTTGTATAAGCACATTAAAATGAATGTTGAATTTCGAACTGAGAGATATTGATTACCGAAAAGGTATTCTTTTTCTGTCCCTGTTACTTATGAGTCCTTTGGCCTAAGTCTTGTTACATTCCCGGGCTTGGTGATCATTTTCCTAGTATAAGTTATTATCTTGGGCGGATCATGCCTCGCACGAGACATATCAAGCAGATCTTGTTGCTGTCGTCGTGGGGGATCCGCCAAGACTCGCTTTAGGGACGGCTCACTCGCTACTCGCTGCATCTTTCGTATAGAGAGGGGAGTCGACCCTCAGAGCTTAAACCCTTGTCCCAGGGAATGATAGTCTGAATAAAAGGATATATGTCATTTTGAGTCATTTGGCCCAAGTCTTACTGCAAATCTCGGGTTAGGTATCGTTTTCTCAAGGTAAGTCATCGCCTTGGGTAAATCAAGCCTCCACGAGACATTAATAAAATCTTCTCATTATTGTCGTGGGTGACCCGCTGAGACTTGCCTTAGGGATGACTCACTCGCTACTCACTGCATCTTTCACGCGGAAGGGGTAGTTGATCCACTAGAGCTTGGACTTGTGTCTAGGGAACTTGCTTTGCTTTTATCCCTCGGGGTTTTTTATCACTTGAGCGTTGAGGAGACTTTTTCCTTTTTAGTTGTTGGTCCCGTGAAGACTCTTGGCCAACCTTTATGGATAAGCATGAATAATATCCTATTGTCCTAGATCGTACAATTTGCCTAAGTGGACGGGCTCTAGTATTCATTTCAGAAGTAAACGTCTGACCCATCTAGTTATGTCCTGATATAGGAATTTGGTCAGAACGTAATTTATTTCAGAAATATTTCCGTAAATGGATAGAAGGTTAGTGTTCTTGGCTCTTTTCGCAGATTCTGTTCTTCCGAGGCTATAAAAGAAAATAAACTATCGTTATTTTCTGCAAACGAGGCAAGTAATGGGTCAGTATTGGTTATTGAATCATTTAATTTTGTCAATATGCCTGTTTTGGAAAGCGATGTCTAAACGAAGCGTTGCTGACCAGATTGTTTGTCTTATTCAGCGTTCATGAATTTTCAACGTGTTGAATGCCCGAAAGAAGAGTTTCCCGACCCATTGTGTCTGAATGTTTGGGTTCAAGGCGAACGGTAGTTCCCTTTTGAGAAGTGGAGATAACTCACTCCTCGAGATAACTAGGAATTTTGGCCTTCGGGGGGTGAGATTATCCTGCTTTTGACCTTTGCGAGAGTGTTTAGGTCTCTATTGTAAGTTCACTGATTCACTTTGCTTTCGTCAGGCTTTTCCCTACCCCTTTCCTTCCCCCCTGCTACCAGAGGATTGCAGTTCCATTTTTTGGAGGAACAGCACATCATGGTAGCTCCTTTTGATTCAATTTGATGGTTTTGGAAGGGTTGACACTTCCTTTCTGGAGAAAAAGGGAGAGAGATAGGGGACTTCGATCTTATAATGTTGAAGTATACTTGCTTAGAATGGTGATCTACTTCAACACTCTAGGATTGTAGGAACTAGTAAGTAGTGATCAAAAGTAAGTGTTGAAAGTCTTACCTCTGTACTTTATCAGGCTATTTGTCTTGTATTATTGCAAGGGTACGGAAATAGAGCAACCTTTCTTCTTTTTTATCGTGCCAGTCTTTTGTGCGCTCGAAGTGATATTTGAATTGTTCGGTATCACTTTATCTCTTAAATCTACTTGAGCTTGAGTTCCCCGAACATTTGTTTATGTCAGGTAGGGTGTTCGGCCTGCTGCAGGAAGTTCCCCGAGCATAATTAGTTTGATAATAATAATAATTCTGAAATTTGACATCCCTATTGGATTTTTCGTGCAAGGTCTGAGTTTGGTCTTCGCATTATTTGACTGTTGTAACGTCGTTTCCCTGTAACACTTCTTGATGGGTCAGCTTCGTATGTTTTATAATGCCCCGTGGCCTTCCTATTCTTTTATTGGGGACATGAGTGGTAAGCTGTTTTTATCATGACATGTTCCCCATCAATCATTTTCTGAAAGGTCTAAAGCCCGTTGGTCCTTACTCGTGCTTTTTGCTATAAATGGACGAGGGGACTCTGTTGATTGTACTCATCTAACGAAAAAAAGATTAGCGAGTTAGCTAGAAGATGGAGGAATGCTACGAGTCCTGCAAAGAAAGAGGAGGGAGCGACCCACGAAGGGTCAGAGTAACAACCCTTGTG
The DNA here is from genome assembly GCF_001263595.1 of Phalaenopsis equestris. Taxonomy (NCBI): domain Eukaryota; kingdom Viridiplantae; phylum Streptophyta; class Magnoliopsida; order Asparagales; family Orchidaceae; genus Phalaenopsis; species Phalaenopsis equestris. The sequence goes on along the minus strand of NW_018250322.1, from coordinate 462,174 downwards.
AAGGCCGGACACCAATTTTGTTCTCTCTACGTGTTGAGTACTGAGTGAGGGGACTCTCAGCTTGTTGGGTTTGAACATTTTTTTTTTCGAATTCAATCCTAAGAGGAGCCTTCTCCACAAATGGAGGGACTCTACCCTTGGGCAAGGAAGTACTGGAGCACCACATCCAAAGGTAGTACATCCTATCCATTTGTTAGTTCCTGCCATAAGCGGGCAACATATATGACAGTTTGGTAATTCATATATTTTTCCTAACTTTCTTCAGTCATGCAAACTCCACACTGGTGGCTATTGAGGAGGGAGTCTGAGAAGTTTTTTTGCTTCAGGTGGTACCAGCCTCATTTTTTTCATCTTTCTCCTCTTCTTCAAACTCGCCTTAAAAGGTGAAGCATGTGAGGAATGAGGAGGAATTGGGAGAGGATGAGTGTTTTTTTGGGGAACTGTTGAATGAGAGTCAACATAGTTTCCACCATCCTCTAAAAGGTTTATTTTTACCTTAAAAGTTAGTAATTGGCGTACCTTTATGCTTATTGTTGGGTTCATAGTGTGATCATAACTCACTTGTGTGTTTGTAGCACCTAATTGGAATAATAAATTTTTGATATCTATGTTCAACTTCATTCACTTGTCCGGAAGTGCCTGTCTTTTTTCTGTGCTCTCGCTTTATTTTCTGCTGACCAGTTTTGTATCGGATGGATTACATGTTTTTACTCAGATTTCTTAAGATGTTGTTTTGGTGAGCTTTGATTGGTCTCGCTGAGACACTATCTTTTCTTTTGTGTTTCTATTTTTTCTCTTGTGATTACAGGTTTCTTTTATGGTTATAAAGCATCTTCGTTTCCTATTGGAGACTCATCCTCAAAAATTAACTATTAGAAAATAATGGAAATATGAAAGAAGAGGAAGCAACAGGTTTTCTGACTATGTTGCTTTCAAAAGCCCTCCCCACGCATTGAACTCAGAATAATGAGGTTCCTATCCCTCATTTCCCAGTCAAAGTTTCCTGGGTTCGAGAGCACGGGAGTTCGTGTGTCACATTTTGAAGGGAGATTCTCTTTTTGAAAAGGAATCTCTTTTATCTCGTGATCGTTTTCCCCCAACATACGAAGGTTTTTAACAAATGTATTAGTCGGAGATTTTCCGTGGGATGGGTAGGATTTCTTGAATTTTCTATGGTGCTTGTGGTCCCCCTTGAGGCTACAACCATTAGCAGTAATGGAAGGCCCAATGGTGTACATCATCAAGTTCTCATTTATGACAACATATCTTGTGGTTTTTACCCTTGTTGAGAATACCTGGTTTTAAGATGACTTAGTTGTTACCGCAGACTAGTTGTCAGTGCATCTGATTTGTGGCAATTTTTGTACTTTGGATTGATAATATCCCGTTGTTTTTTTCAGTATCCTTATTTTCCTACTCTACTACCGGGGAAAAGAAGGATATGAGACTAATGAAATGTTGATCATTGTTTAAAGATGTACTCTAAAGGATATAAATTGGTAAACATAATAAACTCTATAATTTTTTTTTCTCAAATATTCTTAATTCTGAACAATAATTGGATAGGACTGGACTGTCCTTCACTATGAGGGGTTTTCGACTCCCTACTAGACTTACGCTCATGCTGGCTCTTGGCTACTATTGTAAGGTTGCCAGGGGGTCTTCGACGTCTTCCAAAGAGTAGTCCCTATCTTTTCAATATTGTCAAATTTAGGCAACATTGATGATAGACAATAAAATAAATTATTTATTATTTATCATTCGACTCCCTTCAACCATCTCAAATTTCTCAAAATTTGATGCAGTGGGGACACTTAAGTTAAATACATTGTATTCTACCGGAAGGACTGCTTCTATCCCGCGGGAGAGGACAAAAGGTGTCTATCCCGTAGTTGTTGTGGGCATTGTGCGCAAAGCCCAAAAGACTGATGGTTATATTTCGGGCCATCTCCCTTTGGTCCCTTCCAATTTTTTCCTGAGTAGAGTTAGAATGAGCTTGGTGGCAGCCTCCACTTGACCGTCGCTCCTGGGATGATGAACTAAGGTGAACTTGATTTTATTCTTTGCTCTTTGCAGAATTGCTTCATCTTCTTATCTATGAATTGGGTTCTGTTGTCTGTAATGATTATCATTAATAACCCATATCTGCATATGATATCATTTCAAATGAAGTTTCAAACTACTTAGTGATAATCCGAGCCAAAGGCTGGGCTTCGATCTATTTAGAGAAGCAATCGATTATGATCAGAATATATTTCTATTATCCTTTTCCTTGAGGCAAGGGTCTGATGTGATCCATTTCCTGTACAGTGAATGACCAGGGGTTGTTTATCAGTTGGATCTTGTGAGAAGGTTGTAGCTTCATTTGGGTGAATTTCTGGCATTGTTTGCATTTCTTTGAGAACATTTCGGCAACCATACAGAGAGTGGGCTAGAAGTATCCTTGCCGCAATATTCGGTTGGTCGGCATCCCTCCTGTTGGTCTGCATTCCTCCTCTAGATGGCTACCGCATTCTCCAAAATGGATTTCTCGCATGATCCCTTTTTTCTCTTCCTCCCTGACACATTTTAGAGAAGTGAATGATAGAGATCTTCATAATAGTTGTTCTTCTATGATCGCGTAACTGACAGCCCTGATCCGAAATCTTAGGAGATCCTCTATGTCTGTAGGCATCTTTTTTGTCGACAGATATTGCAGGTTGGGGTCAATCCAGCTATTGATATTTTGAATATGTAAAATCGCATTTTGGCTTTGTGCACGATTGGCTAGTGGAGAATTATAGACCTTGATTTCAGATGCTTTCCCCTTTGGAGAAGAAATTTGTGAACGAATCCTCTTCTCTTGGGATGTGTTTGATATGGAAGCGTTCTCGTATGCTTATTTCGACCTTTGTCATGGTGAGATATTTCATCATAATAAGATCTCATGTCTTGAAGATCCCATTTATTTGGTTGACTAATAGTAGGGAGTCCGACTTGACTAGTAAATGGTTGACTTCGATCCCCAATGAGAATGTGAGGCCTGCGATCAATGCCTCATATTTTACTTGGTTGTTGGTATTGTGGAAGTTGAGTTGGATGGAGTGGTTGAGGTTGTATCCATCCGGGCGGTGTAGAACAATGTCTACTCCTTTTCGTGAGGTTCCCAAAGCCCCATCTACGTAAATTATCCAACTTTGGCCTACCTCCAAGCTGACTTATTCCTCTGTTAAGTTTTCGGATAAGTCAGCTAGAAAATTGGCAATGACTTGACCCTTGATGGTTGTTCAAGGCGTGTACAAAATATTAAACTCGCGAAGCTCTACTGTCCATTTCAACAATCTCCACGACTGCTCAAGCTTGGACAATACGAATTTGAGTGCATGATCAGTTACCACATGAATGGTATGAGCTTGGAAGTATGGGTGCAAATTTCTTCCGAGACAATAAGTACTAGGGATAACTTTTCATGATCATATATCTTTCCTTGGCTCCTTGCAACACTTTGCTGATGTAGTAAATTGAAATTTATTTTGGTTCTCTTCCTTGATAAGCACTAAGTTGATAGCCTCTCTGCCAACCCCCAAGTAAATTCATAATATCTCACCTGGCATGGGGCTGTGCAACAGAGACAATGATGATAGTAAGTTCTTAAGTTGTGTGAATACTTGCTTGCATTCCTCAGTCCACGCAAGTTGACCAACATTTTTTTATGTTTTTGAAGAATGGGAGCAACGGTCTCTAGATTTCGAGATGAATTGGTTGTGACTTGCTCTTTATTTATCTGGTAAGGATTTGCATTCCTTGCAAGTTCCTTGGGGGAGGCATTCGGAGAATGGCATGTACCTTTTTTGGATTCGGTTTTATCCCTTTGAAAGTGAGCAAGTATCCGAGAAACATTTCAGAAGTTACTTCGAATGTGCATTTCAGGGGGTTGAGCTTGAGCTTAAATTTTCGCAGTGAAGCCAAGGTTTTTTCGAGATTAAGTATATGTTGTTGTGACGTTCTACTTTTTACTAACAAGTCATCCATTTCGGCTTCAATATTCTTCCTTTTCTGGTTGGCAAAAATAACATCCATTAACCGTTGATAGGTTGCTCCGGGGCTGTTTAAGCCAAAGGGCATAACATTATAATAATAAACATATTCCTTAGTAATAAACGTTGTTTTCTCGGCGTTGGCTAGATGTATCATTATCTGATGGTTGCTGGAGAAGGCATCCAAGAAGCTCGTAATTGAGTACCGCACGACTGAATCTACCAATGCATCTATTTGCGGTACAAGATGATTGTCTTTGGGACAAGTTGCTTTTAGATTGGTGAAATTTATGCACATTCTCCATTTGTCATTGACTTTCTTTACCCTTACTATGTTGATAGGTCATTCTGGATATTGTGCTTCTTGTATGAAGCTGGCTTCCAGCAGTTTCGATATTTCCCGTTGAATTGGTTCAACCAACTTATCGACTAATTTGTGCATCCTCTGATTAACATTTAGTCGATGGAAGACCATGTCTATGTTGACTCCTGGCATTTTGGCGGGTGTCCAAGCAAAGACATCTTTATGGTTACTGAGGATTTCGATGAGTTGGTCTCGATGCTCTTTATTGAAATTTGTGCTCACAAGTTCGCTCTGGTTCCATCATGGATGCGGGTACAGGTGATCTCAGTGGATTCAAACTACCCTTTCCATGATTGAGGAGGAGATCTTCTTGATAAATATCTTACTGCTGGCTGGGATTTTGAATGACATGATAGGTGGAAGTCACCGCTTTGTATTTGTTTTGTACCGATCTGTTGAAGATGGCATTGTATGTGCTTGGCGCTCAGACCACTATGAAATCAACTGTCGCTGAGAACTGTTGCTTTCCCTCTCCCAAGTAACAGAGAGGAGGATGACTCCACACATTTCTTTCCTCTCTTCGGAAAGTCCATATAAAGGTTCGGAGGTGGGAGCTAATCAATTAGTAGTTATTTCCATTTTGTCGAAGACTGCTTTGAATAGGATATTCATGAAGCTCTCGGTATCAACCAAAATACTACCGATTTGAAAATCTTCGATGATGGCGGTGACCACAATGGCCTAGTTGATGGGGTTGGCCCCAACAGATAGATCAGTGTCCATGAAGATGATAGGAAGATGGATTGACACGACTGGTCCAAAGATGATGGCCAAAAATACTTCTCCCATTCTTGTCTTCTTCAGGCTAGATTTTTGTGCATCTTCGGGTCTGTTTCCTCCAAAGATGGTAGACACAATTCCTTGAATTTGATTGACTTTAGTTGGATTTGGTTTGCAGCCTTTATCCACAGCAAGTGTCTTGCCTTGTCTCTGAGTTGTGCTTCAGGGCCACGAACTTCTTCGACCTCCCAACTCTGATGAGCTCCTCGATGAGACGACGGAGGGGTCAACACTCTTCAGTATCATGCATGTGATCTTTATGTTATTTATAGTACCGACTAGAATTGTGGGCCTGTGCGTTGGCTTTAGAAGGAAAAAGTTTTCTGAAATATTTTTTATTTTATATGATCTCCACTACCTTAGTCATTAAGACTCTCGCTGTGTGGGGGGAGGAGACGGAGAGCTTGCCGGTTCACTTTGGGTCTTTTTACAGCGTCTTTCGTCTTCATATTTCTTTGTATTTGTCGTGGGCAGTTGCCATGTGTGTTCCAGAGTCTACCTTTGCTGAAAGGGATCTTTTGACCTCTCTTTGTGGTAAGGCTGAACTCAATATTCCTCTCCAGTCATTTGGACTCGTGAAGGTCCAGTGTACGGCCGTGATTCCTCTGCGTAAATGTGGTCGTTTGCGAGTTCTAGGAGTCCGACCAATTTTTTTGGCTTCTTGAGGCCAAGATCATAGCTAAATGGCCCTTCGTGCAACCCCACGATCAGAGCGACACTATGCTCCAACTTGTGTACCTCCGGCATTTCTCATTGGAAATGCATGATGATGTTCTCGAGGCTTTCAGTGGAGTTTTGGCGTATCTTTAGGAGTGCTTACGAGCCCTTGGGCGGTGTTTGCGTGCTCTTGAACTGGGCAATGAACATCTATTTGAACTCGTAAAAGAAGATGATTGCCTCTGTTGGTAAATAGTTGAACTATCGCTAAGTTGATTCCTTCAACATCATAAAGAACGGGTGTTATTTCAGCTCGTCGTTTACTCTGTGCTGGAAAACAGTTGATTCGATTGATGCCAAATGGTCAGCAGTATCAAATTTTCCTTTATAGGATTCCACGGTTGGAAAATTTCTTGGCCCTTCGGCCTGCGAGATTACTCTTGAGATGGGACCTTCCGAGGTTCTGTACCATCTCTTTCTTCTTCACTGTTCTTCTTCCTAAAGTCATCGCCTCTTCCTTGGTGTGCTGGTCAAAATCTTCTTCTTCTTCGTCTATGTTCTTCCAAAGAGTCTGCTCTGGACTCTTCCATGTCTAAAAGATCTAGGTCGTAACGATATGTCCTTGCTTGCTTGAAGATCGCGTTGAGAGCCCTTTTCACTCCTCTTGGCGGGTTAGGAGTTTGGGGCTCCCCCATTAGCTGTGCTGGCCTTGGTGCTACTTGTCATGACATTCTTCGCACTGGCATTCCTCATTGTGTACTCCTTATGGCGGTATTTCTTGCGGTAGTAATCCTTGTTGTGGTACTTTCGGATGTAGTACTTGTTGCAGTACTTTCGGCGGTATGGGGTGTCGCTAGCATTCCTAATGGAGTCTGATGTACCATGACTTCCCTCTTTGTCGGATCCCGTTCGCGAGTTACCGACCTTGAAGATCGATTGTGGGTTCTTGATCCAGACAAGGCTTGGGGCGCTTCATGTAAGTCATGCATCTCCTTTCTCATGAGATCCCTCATCTCCTCTATTTGTTGACGCACATATTCTTGGGTAATATTTGTCGTTCTCCAATAGTGTTCTCCAGATGATAAAGAGGGGATATTGTTTGCAAGATTAGTGTATGATATTTATGCTACCTGCGCTTTCAGGATATTGATTTCATTTGGGACGTTGGATACTGTATAATCCGTGAATACATACAATCCGGTAGAAGACCTCATATGACTATGAAATTGACAAAGAATATGAATCAAGAGAAAAAGATGGATGAAAAATTGTCTATGGAGATCTTGGAAAAACATATATAATTATGATATGCAGTAAGTCAGAGATGGGCGATTTCACAAAGATGCCTCAAGCTCCCTTAGAGAGAGAGGTCCCATGGAGAGAGAGAGAGGTAGATCTTTGAAGGAATGCTAGAGAGTCCTCCTTTCTCTTCTTTTTTCTTTTTGTACATGAGAGACAATTACTTGCAAAATAATGACTACATTGTTTCTAATTCACCGACAAGCTTCCTCTAACATCTTTGATGGGAAGGTTTTAATGTTGACATGATCTACACCCAGTGCGTAGTTCGATGTTGGCGATATGATGGGTGACCTTTAGACATGGGTAAGAAGCTTGGCCTCAATAGTCAGAAGGTGCATTCAATGTTGAACAAATAGATATTCCTCGATTCGAGCATTCTTTATTCGCTTTGGTTGGAGGGCTTGATTCAACCACTACGGCTGGCAGACCTGGTTCAGCCACTTCAACTGGTGGGCTTAATCAGCTACTTTTGTTGATGGGTTTGGTTCAACTACTTCGGGTGATTGGCTTAATTCAGCCACTTCGACTGGTAGGTCCAGTTCAACCACTTCTGCTGGTGAATCTGATTCCTGTGAATTAATAGAGAAAAATAATTTGAAAATCACTATGATCTGGTATTTGTGTATACACGTGGGTGCGTTGCTGGATTGAATTAGAAATTAGTACTTAGTTTATTCCATAATTATTCAAAAATCACTCAAAATTTTCTTATTTACATCTAAATTGATGACATGTTGGATCTCTCTAAGTAGTGGCAACACAAGTGATAGGTTATAGGTTAGACAATCCTAAACACACTTAGTTGGGGCTAGCATTTGTCTGATATTAGCTTTTTGGACTCACTAACATCAAAGAAAACCAATGTTAATCTTGATGGTGCTTTTCTCATAGGCTCAATCTGAATGACCTATTGGATTATTTGCATCTCTCTCTCATCAATTTAAAGCTAGCATGCCTTTTACGTATTCACCAACTTCAGTGTCGCTTGTGTCACCGTATATGTTTTTCGATGCTTTCCTCTCATGTTTGGGCAATCTGATGCAATATGTCCAAAATCATAGCACTTGAAATATTTCTTGGTTAGATGGATTCGAGAGTGTCGGTGGGCTCTACATTTTCTTCTATTTGGATTTGTTTTTTTTTTTGGCGGGTTTGGCTTGGTGTTCCACTGAATGTACTCTTCTTACCCGATCCAATGGTTGAACCCTGTTTGAAGGGTAATGTGGACCTGATAATGCTATGTTGTCTCTCCATCTTCATGATTAGGGTTTGAACATCGTGTAATGTGTAATAGGGTTGTAGATGTACCACATTATCAATGGTCGGTCTCAATCCTCTCAGATATCAAACTATGGTGTTTTCCTCAGGCTTCACCAGCTCACACCTCAATATAAGATACTCAAACTCAACTTTGTACTTCCTTATTGAGGGATCTTTCTGTTGTAAGCGATGAAGTCTCAAGGTTACGTCTTATCTGTAATATGTTGGTAGGTATTAGCATTATCTTTCCCTTTTTCAACTTGGACTAGATAATGAATTTTACTTTTTTTTCTCATTTTAGTGTATGTGTTTTAAATTTTTCCATCACAGAGATTCACTCTTTTTTAACTTAATAACGACTAGCTTTATCATTATGCCCAGAGGGATGATCTTTAAATCAAAGACATGTTTTTTGTCTCGAGTCAATCGGTAAATTTATTTTGAATAATGTGATCGCAAAATCCTATAAATTCTCATTTACTCATAGGATCCTGGTTTCTTTTCTGATATTTCATGTCAAATTTTTGGGGATTGGTTATTCATTTCTAAAAATTTCCTGCTCTCGATCTGTCTAGTCACCATTGGAGTTTTTAGTGAACTCACCTGATTATCTTCTCTCGAAGACAATAAATCTCTATTGCAGTTGGAGGATTTTCCATTGCATATCTTTAATAATATGTTCCTAGAAACCTTTTTGAGGGCTTCTCCTTAGCGGTATGATGTTTTTTTTCTCTCTATTAGATCTTCAATGGATGTAGGATTGCAAATCAAAGGTTGGTTGGGGGCTTGGGTTATGGTGGCAGGTGTCTATTTGGTGAAGGTAGGAAGATTGAATTTTGAAAATCTATAGTTGGGGTAAGGAATTTTGGTAGAATGATTTGGGCATGATGGGATTTTTTTTCTTCGAAATTTTGGATTTGAGACTAAATAGACAAATCCCTAAATTTAGGATATGTTGGGCAAATCCCTAAATTTAGGATCTGTCGAGCTCTGATATCAGATGATATTGTTCTAGGTCCTTACGAAGTGTTTAGGAAGCTGATTTTTGACGAGGATGTAGTGGGGAAGTAGTAAGGGAATGAAGTGTGGGTGATTGATAATATTTGAGGGGGATAGATGGCATTCAACAACTGTCTCAATTGAAAATAGCGAGACAAATATTGAAACGGTGATGTGTAGATGTTGAGGAGGTTTACCACCTGTTCCTAGACATGCTACATGCACACCACTTGCAATCGGAAAATGATATAGCATTCCTTAGGGTACAAATCACACATAAAAGCTTTAAAACTCTGGAAAATCTCAAAAGTCTACTAAATAAAAAAAATCATAAATACTCCTAATAGAAAATAATCCTACTTAGAAATAAGAAAACAGTAAATAAGGTAGAAACAGTAAGAATTCTTGCACAAATTGGCAACTAAGCGGAAACAGCTTGTTTGGTCTCCCCGATTTCAAGGCATTGTAGGATCCCGTGATCGGGAAATCGAGGGACTTTCGATCCCGTGATTACACTGGGAGCTCCTGCAGCATTGTGGTTCATTAACATTATATCTCAGGTTGATATAAAGGGTAGTGCAATCAGACAAATTATGGTGCTGTAGAATGAGAATGATCAAATTAAATCTGAGCAGTTACAAGGTGAGTACAATCTCTACAACTATAATATAATAGACAAAAGTTTTGTATTAATTGAATACAACCAGAATGGCTAATACACCAGACAAATTTTGATACAACTGAATACACTCACATCTAATAATATAACTTAGTTAAATTTTTTCTTTTTTGTCTCAGTTGGGTATTTTAATACTCAATACTAATGAAGCCAGCCTAACCCTGAATATAACCTCATTTATATCACGATAAGCTGTCCTAATCTATGATTAATGGGTACTTTTGAAGATCATTAGAATTCAAGACATTCTCATCAAGTAATAACAGATATATTTTAAATTTATAATCATCAGTTTAGGCGATCAATCTTATTATTAAAGGTGTAATTAAAATTATTTTAAAATAAGAAAAATTACTTGATAAAATTGTCTAGTCAAAATGACCTTTTTTGCATTGATTTGCTGGAACACATTCAAATGTTGATTTGGCCTAAGTTCAATAATGAGAAATGTGTAATTGCCAATATAATAATGTTATTTGTCTCAAACTGTCTAATCAAAATCCTGATCTCACATCTAGACATCTGTATACATTACAAGACGATAAAAATGAGTTAAGTCCAATATAGATAGTAAAAGAAAGTAATAAATTTAAATAATAATTGTAATATGTTTGAAAAATATGCAAATTAAAATTTAATCTTTGTTGAATTTAGTTCGAACCTTAATCAAATCTTGCCGAACCTTTCTAGGACTTGTTAAATCATTGTTTCAATGTTCAAATAAGTTTCTTTTAAGTTTAGTCTAATATCCTATTTAGTTTTGGGTCCATAGTATGAATGCCATTTTTAAATTTAGATAACTGAACTTATAATATCACTAATCTTGAATATCTAGCAAGAGATGGAGATGAAAGTTTAGCCTAGAATTTTACTCGCAAAATCATTACTAGCGAAGAACAATCATCAGGAGAAAGGAGGCACTAGGAATAGGATTGGTAGAGCAAATTTAAGCTTGAAGATTTGTTTATATAATACTCCAGCTTCTCTTAAAAATTTACACTCGTTTTCCCAAGAACTGAAATGAGATATTTATCCAATTTTCACTATTCTGGGGCATATAACGTCAAATTATCCTTTTAAGTTTTATGAATATAATTCCTAAAAATTAATAAATTGTATTGTTAGAATAAAAGAAAGATTGTCCCAATAAATTTGATAATTCCTATTTATTAAAGAAATACATGATAACCATAATTATTTTTTTCTTGGTAATAATGAAACTCATATTACCACGAAATAAAATTACTGACTGGCATAATCTTAGGACTTCAGAACTAGAATCTTTTGATGAATCTGTTCTTTTGATTAATCTGTTATTAAATCTAAGGATGAGGGCCTTGCACTACATCACAAATACTAATCATGCGAATGATATGTTTCCCTAAGCTTGTGCTTGTGCTCTGATTATTTTGTTCTGCTGTTGGATTGTTGTTTTGGATCCCGTTCCAATTGGATCATATTTTGATACCAATTGAAAATGGTATTGTTTGGAACGTTAAATTATTGTTTGTTAATCAACTGAAATAAATACCAATTTTATTCGTACACTACTGAAAATATGTTTAATTGAGTAAATAAATTTATGTTTACTATGAATTAAATTATCAGTTCAATAGGAGAGTTACTTCAAACAATGAAAACGTTGTACATGCATGTATGCATTTGTTTGATGCAATCTGTTGTTCAGAAGTTCATGACATCAAGCCCTGTATTCATAACCAAGCTTGCAATATCTCGAAAAATAAGTCAACTTGTTATTGATGTTTTTTTGATTTAATGCCCCCTCCTTTTTGTTTTTTTTTTTTTTTTTGGTGGTGGGGGTGATACCGCACATTTCGTGTGTATTTATATATCTAACACCTAAAGTTTACTTTTTACATTTATGCCATCCAAATCTTTCATGACATATCACAATTTTAATTTTTAAAAAGTGAAATACATCTTTCCATGCATGGGCAAGGCAGCATGTATGTAAAATTTGAAGTTTAGGTGTTAATATGTAAATACACGGGAATTGGGTGGTACAAATGCACCTTTTTTTTTCATGACTATAAACATAATGGAACGGTGCTCTGTATTATGCTCTCCTTTATTGCATCTTCTCTTTGTTTTGATTTACTCAATTTGTCTAAAAAAAAAAAAAAAAAAAAAAAACTTTATTCAGATGATGATTTCAATAAGCCTATGGTCATAGTTGAACCATCTTCTTCTGAAAGAATTTCTCAGAAAGATCACATTAGCAGCGCTTCAGCTTTGCCAACGACTATAATCATACCCCAGGGTGATGTACAAATTCAGGCGAGAAAACGGAGCTTTGTGGAAATTAGGAGAGAAAATGAATGGGAAGTGCTAAAGAGTATTGTCTATGGAGGCTTGATTGAATCAATTATCAGCCTTGGTGTAGTTTCATCAGCTGCTGGAGCTAACACTTCAACATGTATGTATCAGATTTTTTTTTTCTTTTTTAGTATAGTTAGATAACTAATGGCTTGGATGTGTTAGTGGTCTTTTGGATAACTATGGAAGAATCAAACCTGTAGAAGTTATTTTGGAATTGTCTCTGTTAGGTGGCCCAAACCTCTCGTCATATGGGCTCCACAGGATCAATTTGTGGAAGCTATTGGAGGGAGATTTTTTTCAGTTTTATTCTTTTTATTATGTTTCTTATTATATTGTATGTCTTTTCTTTATCGTTTGTTTTGTATTTGATAAGTTATAATAGCCTTAATTATATTTGTCCTAATCATCCCTTATATAATAAAGGGAAATGTTGTAATTTGATTACTATGTAATAAGATAGTATAGTTTCTCCACCTATAGTTTCTCCACCTTTCTTTATGTTATCAGTCTCGTTCGGGCAATCTGCATCGCTAGCTGTCGATGACATCTTTAGCTTCCTCTGCTTCATCATCACCACCCTGCGATGATATAAGGGCGTTGATTGTTCACTGCTTCGTCTGTTTTGAACATCGTCTCTTCCTGTGACGACGGCATCGTCTGCGTCGTTCTAACGAATCTGCGTTGATCTTGTACGCATCTGCTTTGAACGACATTGTAGTCTTCTCTTTGTGAAGATCTGTCGATCAAATTGGCTTCATCTCTGTTTGTCTAAGAATTTTGTCTGCTTCATCTTCGACCATCGTCTTCGTCTTTGGCTTCGTTCCTTGAATGGTATCACCCTAGCTCTTCTTCTGTTGTTTGAATCCACCCTGCCGCCGTCAGAATCCCTTCAGCCTGCCTGCAAGTCCTCCTATGCTCGCTCCTACCGCCATCAGAGTCCCCCAATAGTGTTTAGCAGTCAGAATCCTCCTTGTAGTTGTTGGAATTCCACCATTTGGCCTACAAGCTCTTCTTAGCTCCTTATTATAGCCATTTGACTCTTCCTGCAATTGCAATCCTCTATTTCTGCTGCTAGCAACAGCTAGATCCCTTATCCAAACCTAAAGTGCATAGGGTTTATGAACAAATACAGACTTTAAGTTCTACACCAGAGGTTAGTTTGGAATCAACGACTAAAGATTCTGTCCGAACAGTCCTCGAACTCTATGCATTTATAACAAATCATAAACTCAACTGTCATAACTTCCTTCAATGGTTTCAATCCATATTTTATGTTCATTTGTGGAAAAGAAAATGAAAAACATCTCACAGTAGAAGGCACAATTCTTGAGCTCACTTATCTTAACCATCACTTATGGAATATCCAAGACTATATGGTGATGTCTTGGTTGATCAATTTTATGACCACGGGAGTAGGAGAAAATTTCTTGCTTTACAGGACAACATAGGAGATTTCAGAAGCAGCTCCTGAGACTTATTCTAATACCGTAAATACTATAGTATTGTTGGAGATTGTGACAAAATTGCATGAACTTTGACAAGATGAGTTGAGTGTTACTCAATACTTCAACACATTATCAAAGTATTGGTTACAATTAAATATGTATGAAAGCGCTCTCAAGATGCTATGATGTATAAAAAAAGTAATGGAGAAGAAGAGGACGATCAAGTTTTTATTGGGTATAAATAAGAACTTAGATGAGATCAAAGGAAGAATCATGGGGATGAAGCCTCTCTCCACCATTAGTAAAGCCCTTGCTAAAGTTAGAAGAGAAGAAAGTACTTAGGGAAGCCTTTGTAATTGGAGTAAGTATAAAGAAACTCATGATGACAAGAAGAGTGAGTTTATTTAGCACTGAAAGCTCTGCTTTGTACAAAAACAACTCCTCCCATGATTCAAAACCAAAGAAAAATCGTCCCTTGTGTTTACATAGCAAGAAAATTTTTCACACAAAGGATATGTGTTGGAAACTGTATGTAAAACCTAAACATTTGAAATTTGGACAAAGGAGGAAGGACCAAGACAGCAAAGCCCATGATGTTACCTCTTCTAAAGCATTGGCGGACCCTAGTCCCTTCACTATGGAACAATTAAAAGTGTGTTGAAGAAGGTTCTTACTAGCACTGCTGCGCAGTTTACCAGCTTGATGATACACCAAGATATCATATCCTCCTTTCTTCTTAACAATACAATATTTTGACCTTGGATAATAAATTCAAGTGTTTTCAATCACATGACTAGAGATATTCATGCTCGCACCAACTACTAAGTGATCACCACCTTTAAATTTCTTACTTGTGGATGGATCTCACAACATGATTTTTGGGAAAAGAGGCGTGAAAGTCTCTATAGTTATTCAACTTTCTTCTATACTATGTGTTCCCCAACTAAATTGTAACTTATTTTCAATTTACAAGCTCTCTCATAACTTGAACTGTGTTACTAAATTACATTCTAACTCTTGTGAATTTTAGGTGATGGATTCGGGGAAGTTGATTGGTAGTGTGAATTGCATCAATGTCTTTACCTGCTCAAGGAAAGCTATTTTCTTAACATGCAAGTGTCTTCGCCATTCTCTTCACATATTTATGAGTTTGTTGAAAGTCAACTTTTATTATGATATTGTCATCTAGGTCATTTCAATTTTCATATTGTTATAAAGTTGTACCTCCATTTTTTTATTAATAAAAATCAGAATTTTATCAGTGTTAAACCTACTACTTGGCTAAACACACTCGTCATTTATATCTTCTATATCAGTACAAACCCTCACATCCTTTCTCTATCATCCACATTGGCATTTGGGGACCATAAAAATTGAGTACGACCAATGGAGCCAGATAGCTTGTCTCCTTCATCTATGACCACACTAGAACAAATTGGATATTTCTCATGAAGGAGAAATATGATACTATACTAATATTTTAGTTCTTCAATGACATGATTTACACTCAGTTCCATTACATAATTCAACTTCTCAAAACTAATATTGCAAAATACTACTTTATTTTTTGGACCTACTCGCAAAGAATGGTATCATCTATGTGAGTTTCTGTGTGAGACTCTACAACAAAACAAGACAGCTGAGAAGAAACATAGACATCTCATCAAGGTTTCTAGGCCTAAATGTTTTCTCAAATGTCCTTGCAAAAAATGATATCATAGTTCTTTTATTGAGACTCCACAACAAAATAAAATAGTTAAGCGGAAGAATAGACATCTCCTCAAGGTATTTAGGTTTATAATGCTTTCTCACAATATCTCAAATATTTTTTAGGAGATGCAGTGCTCACAACCACCTACGTTATTAATAGATGTCAAATATAGTCTTTGGATTCAGAACGCCTATCCTCATGTTAAAGTTTTCTCATCTAATCTTCCTCTATAAATATTTGGTTCTCTTTTGCTCATATTCACCAGCCAATCCACACAATACCTGACCTAGAAGCCATCAAATGTATCTTTCTTGATTATGCTCTTATTAAAATGGGAGTATACGTGTTATTCTCCCATTGCAAAAAATACTATAACTCCATGGATATTTAAAAAAAACTAACAACCCTCTTACCCCAAATATAAAACTTAGAGGGTCTGAGTGAATCTCAAGTTGGTGCTCACACTGATCTAGAGTCATCTCAAGTTTGGATACTCACGCTGGTTTAAATTCATCACAACTTATTCTATTTTTCTCTAACCATCTCGTCTCCAAAGTTTCATCACTTGAGGATATCTAACCTGAGATTGACAACAAGGAAATGTGCAATGAACTTCTTGTGTACACTAAAAAAATCCACTAAGCAGGATAATGACAATATGCAACCACAAGATTATTCACAACCAAACATGAATTCACACATCTCTGAAGTTCCAAGAGAGGTGGAATTTAGTGGAGAAGATAGGAAAAGTAGAACAAATTATCCTATCTAAGAGTATGTTGCGTATGAGAAGCTATCATTACTTTATAAAGCTTTTGTATCTAATCTTGATAGTGTGCAGTACCTAAATCTATTCATAAAACACTTTAAGTTCTAAAATGGAAAAAAAACAGTTGAAGAGGAGATCCAAGCTCTTGATTTAAAAGTCACATGGACCCTTACAAAATTTCCTCCAATGAAAAAACCCATTGAGTGAAAATGGGTGTTTAATGTTAAGTACAAAGCAGATGGGATCATTAAGAGATTTAAGGCTTGGTTGGTGACCAAAGGTTTCACTCATTATTGCAAAATAGACTATCAAGAGACCTATGCTCTGGTGGCCAAGGTAAACATTTTAAGAGTCATTCTTTCTAAGTTGTGAACACATAGTGGGAACTGCATCAGTTTGACATTAATAATATTTTTTTGAATGGAGACCTCGAGGAAGAAGTGTATATGAAAATCTCATCAGAGTCGAAAAATGGTTCAAATAAACATCTGGTTTGTAAATTGGGAAAGTTACCTTATGACTTTAAACAATCTTTATAGGCTTAGTTTGACAAGTTTGTTAAGACTATGAATTTTAATGGGTACATCTAATGCGTGATTGATCATACAATGTTCATAAAGCATACACAGGGAGATAAGAAAGCTATATTCATTGTTTATGTTGATGATATGATCCTCCTGACAAGTGATGATGTAAATGAGATTGGGAAAATTGCAGAGGTTTTTGTTACTGAATTTAAAAGTAAAGATCTTGGAGCATGAGATACTTTCTATGCATGGAAGTTGTCAGGTCCAATATGACTATTTTGATATCGCAAAGAAAGTACATCCTAAACCTATTAAAATCAACATGATTGTTGTGGTGCAAACTTGTGTAAAATTCTATGAGTTTCAACAAAAAGTTATAGTCAAAGAAAGAAAAGACACCAGTGAAAAATGGTAGATGACAAAAATTGATGGCTATACTTATCTACTTATCACACACTAAACCTAATATCGCTTACTCTGTCGGCATAATGAGTCAACATATGAATAGGGCTGTCAAAAAAGCTTATCGTTCGTGAACAGCTCGTGTTCAACTCGTTAAATTGCTCGTGTTTAATTTGTTCGTTAAGCAAGTGTGTGGAACATGAAAAAAACAGCTCGTGTTCAACTCGTTAAATTGCTCGTGTTAAGCAAGTGTGTGGAACATGAAAAATTTTTTTGAGATCGATTTATAAATGAGTCGAACATGAACAAAGATTTTTTCATTCGTGTTCAACTCTTTTTGGGCCGAAATAATGATATTATTAAATAATAATATTTTGCTATATCCTTTTTTATTAATTTTTATATATATTAAAAAATGCTAAATTTTATTTTTTTTAAAATTTACTTGTGTGGTATATTTATAAAACAAATATAAGTTTAAGTGTTAGATGTTCAATTAAGTAGGATTTATGTGGTATGTTTGTAAATGTCCCTAAAATTCAACTCTCTTCTCCTCGGTCGTGCTCCCGTTCTGTGTTGGATCTATAAATACATAGAATTTGGCGGGTAGTTGTTAGATATGTAAATAAATAGGATTTGGTGTTATGTAGTAAATGTTCGTAAATTCAGCTCTCCGCCCCACTCTTCGCTCCCGCTCCAATTTTTTGTTTGGTAGTCTCTATTTTCCCCACATCGGGACTTCGAGAGTGAAAAATGCTTTATAATTTTCTAAAAGAAAAAACCAGCTTTAAAAATTTCAGGCCTATGCAGTGTAAATGGCATGCATCATTTCTATTATAATGATATATTTATAAAAGTAAATTATTTTAGAATGTAATACGAATAGATTAATAAATTAAATGTATTTTTTTTGTGAGTTGTTAATAAAGAGGCAACTTGAATTTAATTTGAATTGAACACGAGCTAGTTCAAATAAATTTTGGCCTCGAGCTATTTCAAGTAGGAGCAGAACATGAAAAAAAAATGAACGAGCTGAACACGAGTAATACGCTTAAGCTCAGCTCGTTTACAGGTCTACATATAAATAGTCTAAGTGAAGAATATTTTGCAGGTGGTTTGCAGAATAGTGGTTTCTTAATAAAACCCTTGACTAGTTATTGTTTAAAAAATCGACCAACAATCAACGGAGAGATAGAAGTTTACACTGATACTGGTTGGGCGGGAGAACTTGCGTACAAAAGATTCATATCTTGGTATTGTTCTTATGTATGGGAAAAGCTTGTTACATGGAGGTGCGAGAAGCAAATAGTGGTCTCTAGAAGTGGTGCAGAATTTGAGTATCGTGCACTTGGCTCTATAATTTGTGAAGGAATGTGGATCTAAAGGTTATTAAATGAGTTGAGATGCTCCATGATCAATCCCATAAAAATGTTATGTGTTAGTCAAGTTGTCATTAGTGTTGCAAATAACCCAGTGCATCATATTCATGCAGGGCAAACACACTGAGTTTAATAGACAATTATCTCTAAAAGGTCAATAGCGACATCACTCAATATATATTCTAGCTCATCTTAATGCCACAGATGTTTCATTAATTCTTATTTCCAAGCACCTTCAATGATTTAAACACCAAGTTGGGGCTTTACAACATCTATGAACCAACTTAAGCAGGAGTGAAAATTTGTCCCTATTTGGTGGCTCAGTCTGTTTGTCATATGGGACCCAAAATTTGTGAAAGCTATTGAAGAGAGTTTCTTTTTTCATTTTTATTCCTTTTTATTGTGCTTCTTATTATATTGTGTCTTTTCTTTATTGTTTTTTATGTATTTAGTACGTTATAATAGCCTTAATTATGTTTTCCCTTGTCATTCCTTTTTAATAAAGGGAAAAAATTGTAATTTGGATACAATGGAGTAAGAGAATATTGGTTGTCCACTTTTCTTCAGTTTTTGCTATTTTGTTGTATAAAATTTTGCATGAAGAGGGAGGTAATGTAGATCCCATGATAAGTTATGATTCTCTTTTTATTTTCTTTCTATTTTTTTGTTTAAATGTTAGGGAAATTGATATACGTAACACACAATTCTTATGTATTTATATATCTTACACTTGAACTTTCATATTTACATATATAGCCACACAATTTTGTCTATGGTGCATGACTTTTCACATTTTTTCGTTTTATTTTGTTGCATTATATTACAGTATTCATTGAATTTTCTCATATTTTTCTGGGCTCAAACTACTATTCAAATGATATAATAAAATTTGTAAAGGTGCATGGAACATATTTACTACAAATTAGTCTATATGTTAAATAATAATTTAGTAATGTTTATTTTCATCAATATCTCATTGAATACTAGAATTAGGAGGGCCATTAGGAAAGTTATAGCTTTTGAGGAACTGTCCTCTTGATTGGCATCGAAGGCAACACTGAATTCCTCAATATTTCCATAATTGTGATCATAATTTCCACGGGTGTGAGCATGATTTCTTGTAACAAATTTTTGTGCTTTTTTTTAACCTACTTTTCCCTGAGAAAATCCTAAGAATAGCAGTTTTAAAACTTGTTTGGGACCACTTTTATTTTTTATTTTTCATTTCTCGTTTTTAATGTATTTTAAAAACATATTTGCTTAATGTATTTGTTACATGCCTCTATTTTTTATTTTCAAAAATAAATTTGCTTGTTTTTAAAAACACTCAATACATCTTAAGGTTGCTTCGAGTGTTTTGAAAAACAACTAAACATGTTATAATATCCCAAACATATTTTATTTTAAGTAAAAGCATGAACAAAACAAAATCAAAAAATAAAAAACAAAAGTCAGAAGTGATCCCAAGCAGCCTCTTAGCCTTACATTTGTTCCTTACTAAAGATGATCAATTTATTTGTTTTGCAGTGAATGTTGTGTCACTGGGATTGGCAAATCTCATAGGTGGTTTCTTAGTGATGTTACATGATGTAAGTGCTTTACTGTTGTCAATTTCTATGTTTTCAGCATTTTCTGCTACCATCATCAAAGTTTTTTGTTTATTTTTCGTTTGTTTGTTTGCTTTTTTTTATTTTGTTTTTTATTATTATTATTATTATTTTTTTGCTTGAGCCACTTGCATTATTTTTTTCAAGTTGTTGGAAATTGATGTCTTACAAATTTATTAATATTAGTCTAGAGGGCTTGTTCAGGATCAATTTTGTATTTTTATTATAT
>NW_018250322.1:433566-441698 GCF_001263595.1 Phalaenopsis equestris | reverse complement strand
TATATATATATTTAAAACAATATATTTGTTTTATGTATTTTTTATGTGTTTTTATTTTTTATTTGAAACAAATTAACATATGTTTTTAAATTCTCAAAATAACTATTAGGTATTTTGAGTATTTTTAAAACCAATCATACCTTAATCAAATATGTCACATACATATTTTATTTCAAAAAAAAAACATAAATAAAAATAAAATAAAATAAAAAATAGAAGTGATTCCAAATGGCCCCTAAGTAATTAACTAGGTATTGTTGAGAATAAGTGCCACAATTTAAATCATCAAGAGTAAATAAAAACAAGCTAATAAACAAGCAAAACACCAACGATTTTCTTACATATTCGCCTAATTAATGACTTTTTTGTTTCTGCCACAACAGTTTCTACTATGATGACGAGAAGAAATTATAGCTTCCTCCACTATTTATACTTCTTTTATCTCTTTTGTATATTGACATCCTTAGTACAATTTTTTTTTTACAATAAATTGTTGGCCAACTCAAATGTTCAACCAATAAATAACTATGTTGTTTTTGTGCCACTACATCTTTTATTGTGATAATACTATTGAATTTTTATAAGATGAATTCATGACCTTGCGCACTCTCTTTTTCCCTTGTATAATAAAAACCTATGAAAAATCAAAATTAAATTTTTAAAGCCTTAATTCTAGGGATGTAAATGAGCGAGTCAAGCTCGAGTTATGATCTGTCAAAATGTAAGCTCGAGCTCGAGTCACAATGATGACAAGAAGCTCATGAGCTTAAGTCGAAAATTAAATTATCATGAGAGCTCACCGGAGAATGCATGGATAGTTGTTGAAGGGAGTGTCACGATAGCTCGCCGGAGAAGGTATCAATGTGACCATAAATTGGATAGTTGAGCCAATGACCCAAACCTAAAATAGCTTGAACTCGAGCTCATTTAATAAATTTGCTACAGTTTGAACTTGATCTTGATCTCATGGATTCCACTCTCAAGCTCGTTAATTAGTTGAGCTTGAGCCAGATCAGCTCTCTTACACCCTCCTTATAGTGGTCAATCCACATAGTTTTTATGTAGTTCATCAATTAGGCTCCAAAACCAAAGACACGCTCCATTTTACATTACTCAAAGACTTACATCTTTACATGCAGCTATCAGAAATCAGAAGCGGTGGAGCAAGAAATCAAAATAATGATCAATCTGACCAGTATTACAAATTGTTGGGCAGAAGAGCAAATTTCAAATTTCATGTTGCAGTCTCCTTAATCTCATACTCTCTCTTCGGCCTCCTTCCTCCATTAATCTATGGCTTCTCATCAAAAGACAGCACTGCAAAGCTCATTCTGGTGGCAGCAACGTCACTTCTGTGTATTTCTCTGCTCTCCATAGCTAAAGCTCATATAACTGAACCACATCATTATACCAAAACTTTTATTTATTATCTTGGAATTGGACTCACAGTCTCTGGATTGTCCTATGTTGGTGGGGTTCTGATTAGTAGATTTATGGAGCAGATTGGCTTGTTAGAACCCGAGGCTCCATTGCCGCCTTCTCTCGAGCTTTTTGGGGCAGGCTCTGGTCTGGTTTCATGGTAATGTTAGTGAGGATGAGGCTGATTTGAGATCAGGAAGGTTAATTTTGTCAATTGTAAATTAATTTTATTAATTTTATATGTATTTAATATTTTATGTTAGTGGTTTAGTGATTATTGACATTTTTCATTATTTTGGTTTCATTTTCTATGCTATAAGTTAGGAAAATTTACATACATACCACTCAGTTTGTATGTATTTACATATCTAACACTTAAAACTTTAATTTTAAATGGTGTATTTCACGTTTTAAAAGTTAAAATGGCATCTTTGATGTGATTATGAAAGGTTTGGGTGGTATAATTTGGAAAAAGTTTGTGTTAGATTTGTAAATATAAAAGAATTGAGTGGCATGTATGTAAATGCTCCTTTAAAGTTTTCTTCGATGAAGCATGATATTTAATGCAAGCAATTGAGAAAGGGTCAACCAAAGTTTGAAGTATTATATTAAATATTTGTTGTATAAAAATGTAATAAATTATTTCTAATGTTAAATAGATATCTTGATGCATCATTTACGCTTCTTATTTACCATAATTACACCATAGATTTCGATATGTTATGAACAGGATATGATTTTCATGAAACATTGCACTTTAAAATTTGGAGTGAACATTAAAAATGGAAGGGTGAAATCATCTTTAATTGAGTCATTAAAACATTGTGTGATGCATCACAATGTGGTTTCATTTTGCTAAAATGTTGAACTAAAGAAGGCAATATTGAAGTTGTTGAGGAATATTTTTTTCCCAAATAACATTAAATTTAATTTTGAGTAAAATAGCAACATGCAGCTTGTGCCAATTAAAAACAATAAATGTAATGTAAATTTTAATCGATTGATTCAATAGAGCAATTGATCTGAATCTTCTCAATTGTTTGTCATTTTAAAATTTGAGGATGATCGTATGCTCAACATTTAAAATATTGCTATACTTAAAATCAAGACCTCAACGATCTTTTAAGTGATTGTATGAGTGCATTTGCATGTGTCATGATGAAGCTATTGAGAATTTGATAAAAATGGAAATATATGGGACGGAGTTTTTTTGGTAAATTTAGATGTTTGAGTGAGAATTTGAAAAATAGATGAAAGAGGGTATGAGATTTATAAATAGTGATGTTTCAAGTGCTTGTTCCTAAAAGTCATATTGAGGTGTTTCCTTTTCATGACAAATGGATTAACCTATGCATAGGATAGTTATTCTGCATATGGGTTATATCTCCATATATTTATCTAATTGTTAAATCAATTAGATATTCAAGTCACCTTAACTTGGGGAGTCTATTTCATTGAGCTCAAATTTGTTCATTAAATATGGATTGGGGTTTAATATATAAAATAATTAATCTACAATTAAGGCTCAATTCTCACGAACATTGTCCCTTTGATGTGTAGGCTAAACTTCATTTTTTTTTAATGGCTCATTTAATTTATTGAGTAAACAATTAGCCCTTTTAAGTGAAACTACATATCTCATTGATGGTCACTATTTTGAGCTGAGTATAAGTATCTGGGCTACAATCACATTAGTTGATTAATTATTTAATAGAATTTGACCTATATTGCAAGGTCTTGCATCTAGTTTGTAATCATTTATTACTTTTGGAAATTGAGTTTGAACTCATTAGATTGAATTGGGTTAAAGAATTGACACAATGAATACAACTAAGCTTAATTCGACTATGTTTAGGGAAATGTGCTTAATGTTTGAAACACAAAATAAAATCTCATTTAACTTGATTAAAATCTGATTGATATGCTTGTGCTAAATACAACCCTAATTAAGCTAGTATTAACAAGTTACATAATTTATCAAGTATTAATAAACATAATATTATCATATATGTCTAATTAAATATGCATTCACAAAACATTGTAAGGCTCAACTAATGGAAATTAACTACAATCCCTTAATATAAGTCTAAACCACTTATTATTAAGCCATTTTTATTAAATAATTTATAGTTGAGTTTGACTTGATAGAAGATGGAATTAGGTCGTTGGATCAGATAGAGTCAATCAATACTTACCCGGTTAAACAAACTTAAGTTAGGTTAGTGATGTGCTTAAAAATATACTATTTTTCATGTTATATTTTATAATGATATTGCACTTTAAAGGTACGTTTTCTTGTGTTTTTGGTTGTAGATACGTCAAATTGAAGAATTTGGAGTGATTGGAGCAAAAGGAACAAAAATGGACCAAAATGGAGCAAATCGGAGCAAATCGAGTCGAATTGGGGCACACCGGAGCCATGTGGGTCGAAACCAGTGACTTAAGTGCCTGTGCCACTTAAGCGCCCAAAATAGGCGTTTAAGCACCAAAAACGGTTTTCAACATATCTTCTAGAATCTACATCGGATTTGGACGATTTTTGAAGCAATGCTTTGTGTGTCTCTTGGGGAATTGGTTGGAAACGATAAAAGAGACTTTCTAAAATGGATTTTTGGTGGTTATATGAACGTTTTTTAAGACTATGAAGAGTAACTTGAGACACATTTTGGAAGATTCATTGAATATGGACACTTTTGAAGAGACACTTGAACATCTCTTGGGAAATTATAAATAAGGCTTGGAAATATTTTTTAAAATGACTCTTGGACTCTTGAAATAATTAGAAGAGAAGAAAAAAGCTTGGAGAAGAGGAAGAAGTCTTGGGAGTGAGCCCCAAGTGGGGCGACAAGGTGAGAGAGAAAGAGAGAGTGTGAGATTTTCTTCTTTTCTTTTCACTTTGCTCTTGGAGGGATTGTAAGGAGATTGTTTTTGCTATACAAGGAGTTTGATTTCTATCAGAGATAAGTATTTTCATTGTATTTGGATTTGAATTTAGTATTTTTTTGTATGGTTTCAAAGTCTTATTCAATGAAAAATTCTTGTTGTTTCTCCATGTGTAGTGAGTAGTTTTCTTTACTCTTCTCTCGTATAATGAATTAGAATGCATGTGTAGGATATAGAATTGAGTAGAGTGAGAATATATTGTGATGTTTTTATCTTGTTCTTCATTTACATGTAAACTTGATCAACTTGCATGTTAAAATCTGTTGTGAGAACACCATCACAACACCATCACAACAGATTGTATGGATCAACTGTGGTAGAATCACATGAGATTGTATGAATGAGAATGCAAGTTGATCAATAGAGGGAAATTTTATACAACATGAGATTGTATGGATGTGATGGTGTTGTCCCAATCAACTGTGGTCTACTGTGGTAGTATCACATGAGATTGTATGGATGAGAATGTAGTTCATATGGTAGTGTGCAAATAAATAGGGAAATAATTAGAGGACTTTAGAGTGACAGGCTAAAACCCCGTGACAGGCTAAAATAATTTGATCTATTGTTTTAGGTTTTGATGCGAGATGTTAGCCTCAACGTGGAGGGATAAGAGGGAACTCTAGAGTGAGAGCTTGTATCTTCCCTGCCTAGCCCGTCTTCTGAACTATTCAAACTTTAGATTAACTAATATTTTTTATAGCATCTTTAGTAAGGGTAAAGAATATAATTGTTCCTATTTGTCACAATCACTCTTACTACTTGTATTAGCTTTTACACATGTCACTAGTTTCATTGTATGAGGAAGGGTACTTTTAATAGATTAAACCCCTCTTTCTGATTTTCACTAAGTATTCTAGTTTAAGAGTAGAAGTAGAATTGTTGTGATAATTGTATGATATAATCAAAACCAAACCTTTATCATCCTTCCAAGTTAGGGTGTGTCATTCTAGACTAGAACTTCTCTTGAAAACCGACGTAATTAATCAATCTCCGTGGGATCGATATTCGGGGCTTAATCAGAAAGTCTTATATTACTTGATAATGATATGTATACTTGCGTAGAATCTCTACTATTTAAAAATATAATTAAAATCTTACTTTGCTTGGGATCAAGTTTTTGGCGCCATTACCGGGGATTAAATTCTTCAAGTATTGGTGTCAACTTCATAAATCCTTACATATAAAAAATATCTAGATCAGTTAGATATAACCTTATATAATTTAATAAGAAATTTAAGGTTCAATTAAGAAATATAGGTCATGTGCATTTAAATGACACTAAATTAGGGGGTTTGGAGTTAAGCTGATTCTTGGCCCATTAAATCAAAGAAAAATAAGATAGGAGCTAAAGAAAGATGATGAAGTTGAAAACATATGTTTGTCAGTTAAAAATTCTTCAACTAAATTTTAAATTAGACGAGCTTAATGCCTAATTCAATAGGATTCATTCTCCAAAAATATTTTTTAAGAGGTGTCATAATGAGTATTTAGTACAAATAAGTAATCATGCCACACCATAAAACATACAAGCTTTGGCGTTTACAATGGCTAATGACGTTATAAATTGTAATGTTGTTGCCTCATGCATAAATTATCAAGTATATGTATCCTTCCGTCTAGCAGCCATTTGAGAATGATAGAATATTAGAATTTTTTTTATTTCTAATCATTATCACTACCTTGTCCCTTAGGGATACAATGTTATGAAAATTTCTTTTCACTAGTAAGCAGATAAATTTCGACCACTCCCTAACCTTCATGGTTGGTTGTTCACTTTTGTCTAACTTAAGGAATTGAATAAATATAAACCTTAGCATTTAGGTGACAATGTCAGCCAACCCAAAATTCCTTAGAAGAATTTTGGTTGAGAACTTAAATAGATATGGCTAGTAGTTTCATCGCCATAATTGATGACAAAAAACCTTATTAAAAAATATAAATTCCTTGATTTTGTTTACTAATCTCCTAAGATCATTAGGTCAAGACTCCCATAATGATTGAATTCATAGGTGGGCATGTTGCAATTTATTATTATCCACTCCTCCAACCAACACGGGGTTTTTTTATTTGCAATTTAGATTCAAAGATTTGGGGTGTTCGAATAATCAAGTGCATCACCAAAAGTAGTAAACCACCTCAAAAGATAGAAACACAACTTTACGATGGGTTTGATTATTTGGAAAAAAAACAATGAACACTAGCACTGGTCTGAGATTAAATGATAGATCACTATCCCTATCTAATCTGGAGACTAAATATGATTTATTAGTTGTGCGGTCTTCTTCTTCCTATAGGGGCAAGCCCCTATAATTAATTATTTCTTAAATGACTAAAGCTACTTAAGAAAATTCTCGATTAAGGTTGTGAGTTTGTCTTCAAGAAGTTAAATCTTGTAGTTTTAAAAAAAATTGAATATTTCATCTTGATAATTTATTAGAATGTTAGCACTTATACTGTACGACATAGAATCATGCAGGAGCCAAAAGGTGAGGATTTACATCGTAGGTAGACGAGCAACCTCGTAGTCTTAGAGTGAATTTCACCAAGAGAAGTGAAACTTCAGAGCCCTAACCTAAAAGGAGTTCACCGAGAGAAGTCAAAGCCATGCATGGCCGGTCTCGTTGAGGCAAGATACGGCAGGTTGTTTTTTTATTAAGAGTTGTACCCTTTATGTCTTGATCAAGCTATCTAGGTATGTATGGTATGCACAATACCTTAAGACTAATGCGAAATTTTTTTGAAATTATAAATTAAAATGTTTTATACCTCACTACACTCAAATGTTTCGTTTTAATTGGTGTTGAGTGCATCAAAGCATGTTGTGTGTTGGGTTATGAAAATCCTTGATGATGAATGCATAGAAAGTTTGTTTCAAAAGACAATCGGTACATGTGGGCAAAACTCATTCTATAAGGTTGTGGTCCTCACAGGTCAAACCAACATTTTCATTCAATTATTGAGGGCTTGAAAACAAGAAATAGAAGCAAAATGTTATGCATATATCTACAGATCATTTTATCATTCATATTCTTAAGTCGAAAGGGAGATCCTACTCAATTTTGTTTAATGTCAATTAAGGTTTTTTTTAGTGTATGATGTTTCTATAGTTTTGAATGCAGTTATTCATGTAGTTTAGTTTTGGATGTGAATTTCATTTTGAAAAATTAAGTTAAAGTTATTTAGGTTGGGATAGAAGATTTAGTCCTTAAGTGAGCCTACCAGTATGTTGACCTCACTTTTGGTTGAGGTCTAGAAAACTTCTTTAGTAGCCTAGGTCTAGCCATAGGACTTTCCTATTGACTACTCTTAGAAAATTAGAAAAGGTACCCCCACCATTAGAAATTCAAAACTCTTCTTTTTACTCAACTTTAAATTCCACATATTGATCTTAACCTCTAGCATTTAGTAGGTAAGATCATTATAAGAGAATTCAAGAAGAATCCCTATAGGATTACTTGGCTTTAGGATTGACCCTGGGTGTTGACTTGAAACTAGGGTACACCATATCTTCACAATACATTAATCCATGGTTCATTTAGAACGGATATCTATCCAATTCTATGTGAAATGCCTAAATTGGTCTTTTGCCCCTATGCACCTCCAAATTACCTAACTGCCCTTGGGACCCAAATTTGGCTAAAAATCCCAAATTTTGCCAAATTACCCAAAATTGATCAAAACCCATTTCAAACACCTTGAATACATCCAAATTTGTCAAAACTTCCAAAAATGACCAAATTACCAAGATACCCCTCCATGACCCAAAA
>NW_018250322.1:425966-428176 GCF_001263595.1 Phalaenopsis equestris | reverse complement strand
CTATTAGGGGCTTGCCCCTATAGGAAGCTTATCCCGAACCCAGCACAATATAAACCCTATTTAATTCCTTATATTAAATAGGGGAATTTGTCGGCCAATACATTGGTTTCGCAGACCAAACGGATGTCATAACTTTCTTTAGTTTATTTGATCGAGTCTCACCCTCAATTCTTGTGTTCATCCTTCGGGATAGATACAGGGTTTGAGGTAAAGCGCCTTTTCATTTAAACTATGAAAATTATGGGGTCAGTTTGACTTTATCTTTTTCTTTTTTTTTTTAAAAAAAAACGTCCTTCCGAAGCGGGCAACGGGATTTCAATTCCGATGACCGACAGCTTCTTACGGGCAAACCCCACACCAAAAATAGTGCCGACACGGTAATCCAGGCAAATGACATAAATGTAAATATCGATCAATAATTTAGGCAGACATATCAAATGAATACAAACAAACCAACAGTATGTGTACCAACCCTAACTTATTTAAGACTCATCAACTGACATCATATGCACTACCATTGATGGTTTAGTTGAGTTTCATCCTTCCCTTCATGTTTCGTCCTCTTTTAGATAGTTTAGGTGCTTATAGTCAATTGACCTTGACCAAAAGAAAAGAAAACTCAAAGGAAAAATCCTAGGTTATTACAACAACTTATTTATTTAAAGCAGTCTTGTAAAATAAAGTTAGCACGACCTAAAAGCATGTAAAGTAAATCTAAGGTGACATTTGTTAAGTTGTCTCTAACGGTCTTGCAAAATAGAGTCAATATGCTTCATTGTAATGTAAGAGAGATAAATGTGTTCATTTTGATTATTATCAATTTTTATTTAAGACAACCCATTCAAGATACCCATGGTTGCTTACCCCGATTTATGTTAACCTGAGTTGTGTTAAATTTTGATTTAAGTTGATTTGTGTTAACCCGAGTTATATGGGTTGACCTTGAGTTTAGTTTAAGATGGTTTGGGTTAACCCGAGTTAAGTCGTGTTGCCCATGTTTGGTTTAAGTTGATTTGGGTTAACCAGATTTAGGTTGTGTGAACCCGAGTTAGGTTGGGTTGACCTATGTTTTGTTTAAGTTGATCTATGTGAACCTGAGTTAGGTCTAGTTGACCTAGGATTAGCTTAAGTTAGTTTGAGTTAACCCAAATTAGGTCAGGCTGACCAAGATTTGTTTAAGTTTATTTGAGTTAACCCGAGTTAGGTAGAGTTGACCCAGGTTTGATTTAAGTTTAATTTGGTTAAGTCTACGTTGGATTAAACTTGAGTTAAGTTTGGGGTTTAGGATTTTATTTAGATTGGTTTAGGCCCAATTTGGGTTAGATCTAAGTTGAATATAGGGTTTGGTTAAGTTATATTAATTAACTTAATTGAGTTTGTTCTAAGTTAGGTTAGACCTAAGGTAAGTTTAAATTTGAGTTAAGTTGAGTTAGGTCTAGGGTTGGATTAAACCTATGTTGAATGTTAAGTTTAAGATTTGAAACTTGAGTTAAGTTGGATTAGATCTAAGTTAGGTTAAACCTATGTTATAGTAAATTTAGAATTTGGTTGATCAAGTCTAAGTTGGGTAGACTTGAGTGGAGTTGTGTTTAGTTGAGTTAAATCTAAGTTGGGATAGATGACCGACTTTTTTTAAATCGACAAATGCAAGAATTTGATGGCGCTACCAGAAGATTTAATTTCCAGCAATGGCATCCAAAGACTTGATCGTGACTTTATAGATGTGTTTAATTTGATTAATAAGTATAAATATAATATTCAATAATGTTAAAGTCGAATTTGTCAACGCAAGTATACGTATCGCTCAAGTAATATAGAAGTTATACGTATCGCTCAAGTAATATAGGGCTCTAATGGAGTCCTAGACATCGATCTCACAAAGAGTAGTTAAATTTACATACTAAGATTTTATAAAAAGCAATACTTTAATTACAACAACGAAGTTCAATTTGCTTATCTGTCACTAATAGACAATTGAAATAATTAGGTAATTTTATGTATAAAATAACTAAATATGCTAATGAAGGTACGATTGTGATATATAAGAAAACATCCTTCTCCTTGTCAAGAAAATATAGTGAAATGGACAAAATGAATTAGTTCAAATTATATTGTGCCAAATAGGAGCATACATATTCTTTACCCTTTGGTCCAGGCATAAAGAACATTGACTAATCATATGCTTGGTTACTGATTCTGCGGCTAGGCTG
>NW_018250322.1:425440-425707 GCF_001263595.1 Phalaenopsis equestris | reverse complement strand
AAAGTAAATTAAGATCGAAGTGAAAAGATCATCACAATTTCTTAAACATTTTCATGGCTTCACCAATTTAAATCATCATTTCACAAATCTTGAGAGTATGAGAAAGATAGAGAAAACTACTCAGATCTCATGGAGAAAGTGCAACAAAACTCGGAATTCATATATAAATTCAAAGTCATATAAACTATAAGAAATAAATAAACTTATCTCTAATTTCTCCCCAAGTAAACTCCTCAAAGTTCCTCTGAATCTCTTCCTTTCTTTACA
>NW_018250322.1:400976-425292 GCF_001263595.1 Phalaenopsis equestris | reverse complement strand
GGCCAAAATCTTCCCTTTAATGATGTGGATGAGTTTTCCCAAGAGTTGCTTAAGCACCCCTCCAAAATCCGGCCTTATCCAATGCACAAGTACACTAACCGTCGATCGCGCCGTCGGCGGCCTTGATGGCGTCGTTCGGCGGCCTTCTGGAGAGTTTGTCCTATAGCCTCGGGAAAAGCTCGTCGTCGACAATGGAGTCGTCGATGGCGTCGATGGCGTCGTCGGCGCTCTAGTTCAAATCTCCACATTTTGATCCTTTCTTGCTCAAAATCCGTTCCTTTTTGTATCTTTTTGCTCCATTGACCCTAATTCATCATTCCTGTAACAAAACATCAAAAATACATTTCTTTAATGTGCAATGTCATCAAAAACAATATAAAATAGGTATGAAAATCTCAACATATTTTCCTCTAGTCAATAGACTTAAGTTATGTTTAGAGTTTGAACAGAGTTGAGCTAAGTCTAAGTTAGGTTAGACCTAGGTTGAGTTGGGCTGGTCTAATTTGGGTTAGACCTAGGTTGAATTTAAAGTTAAATTTAGTTAAAATTAGGTCTAGGTTGAGTTCAGACTGAGTTAGGTTTAGGTTAGGCTAGACTTAAGCTGAATTTAGTGTTGAGTTTAGTTTGGATTAGGTTAAGATTGGGGCTAGAACTAAGTTGAGCTTATAGTCACTTAGGTTGAGTTAAGTCTAAATTGGGTTAGACCTAAATTTAATATAAATTAAATCAGGTCTAAATTGGTTTAGACCCGAATTAGGTTTAGAGCTTTTGTTAAGTGAGGTAATTTCACAATTAAAAGGGTTTATTATGAGATTAAACCTCCCTAATAAACTCAATATTTTCATTAGGATGAAATCTTAAGGTTTTATAGGCTAATTCATATATTTAATTTAAGTTTAGGAGGCAATTTGGGCTAAAATGCAAAAGTTACAATTCTACATATTCACCCCTAATGCTTTAATTTCATTTTTAAGTTTTCAGAGGTGAAAATTATCATTTTAGTGTTTATAGTCGTTGCCCTAATTTTTTTTGTTTAATTTCCATTTTAATTTATATTTTTCTAATTTTTATTTTATTTTTAAATTTGTTTTCAAAATAATTATAATTTTTATAGGAAATTAGACATTTTAGTTTTAGGGAGATCCCGTGACTTTGAAAAAAACAGGGAATATCCCTGATGACGGATGCATTAATCGCTAAAAATTTTATATTTTTATTATTCATATTTAATTTTTAATAATTAAAATACCTTCTAAGACATTTAATTAATTAAATATTAAATATGTGTTAATTATTTTATACTCCACAACATCCTTTATTGGGCTTGACAGGGACGATCGACTTGATGCTACAAAGCTGCTTCTTACTTGAATTTGGTATGTGGTTGGGCCTCAATATGTGCTAAACCAAAGGGTGGCTCGGGTTGGTGTTGGGTGAGGCTAGAGTGAGCAGGAGGACTAGATTTTGATTGGGGAGTGGTTTTAGGACTTTGTAAAGCTTATGGTAGGGTTAATTTGGAGTGTTGGTAAGGTTGATGTCAAAGCGGTAAAACACTTAGTGATGAAATTGGGGTTGTGTTGTGGTGGAAATAGCTCAGAAATGATGGGAGGTGGTCGATAGGGTCTGTAGGAGTGTTTCTGGTGTTGAGAGCTAAGGGTTTAAGTGGCTAATTGAGAGGCTTATGGTGACTTTAAAGCTCTCGGGTTAGCTTCTTTAATAGCCATGGGAGGCTATGAGGGGAGCTCTGGCTTGCTTAGGGTTCTCTGATGGATTCTCAAAGGATAAGTAGAAAATGGTCAGAGGCTTTTGGCAGAGTTAAAGTGCTTTCTCCTTTTTTTTATGCCTTGAACATGGTGGCTCCAATGGAAGTGAAGATGGAACAAGGAGGAGCTTGGAGTGAGTGGGGGGAATTTTAGTGGGGTGGCAGGGACCAAAATTGGTCTGTTTTGAGTCAGCCTTGACCTGAGTTTGACTCCCTGGGTTTGAACATGGGTGAGTTGAACTTGGGCGCCAAGTGTTAGTCTCCTTGACTACACGAGCATGATTTGTCTTTTTGTGTTTGTTTTATGTTTAATTTCCTTTTAATTAATTCTTATTTATGTTGCAGTGTCATGGTAGGTTATTTGGGTTATGTGAGTCATGTGTGTCATAGTTGATCCATGGTGAATGGGCCAAGGGCTCTTCCATGGTGGCTTGGGCTTAAGGTTAAGGTTGGGCTTTTGCAGTTAAGCTTAGCCTTAGGTGATTAGGGTTGACCTAAGAGGATTAGACTTTGTGAGCCTTAATAATTTAATTTTGATATCTAAGTGTCTTTGGCCTTAATAATTTGAGTTGATTTTGACTTTGTTTTAAGGAGTTTGGTTGTTCATAATTGACTTGGTGAATTTTAGTGATTTCAATTTTTAGAGCTCAGTTGAAATGTTTCACTTTGGTGACCCACCCCTCCCATTGGTTTAAATTTTGATGTATTGAGATTTCCATGGCTTTTAGAGTAATGTGGTCAAAGATAAACCCCTCATTGGCCTAGGACTAGCCTCTTATCTAATGGGCTTTTCATAGGTCAATAAGAATTATAGGGGTATTTAATGGGTCATTAGGGGAATTTCTAGGGCTTTAAGCTCCATGAGTAATCTAGGGCATCCTCCACCTATTGGAAGTCAACTTAGGCTTCCATTGGGCTAGACCCTCAACCATCTCAACTAAAGGTTGCAAATTTGAGCTTAACCTTAGGAAACCCTAAGTGAGTGTGAAATGAGTTAAAAGTTCTATATAGCTTATTTCTATCTCTAGTCATCTAAGAAGGTCACTTGGAAACTCTAATGCTAAATCATAGGTTTCTTCAGAGGGAGAAGAGATCCTCACAAAAGTGAGGTCAGCAAACAAACCCCCAATATGTGTGATGTACCCAACATGTATGTCGCACATATTGACATTGACTGAGACCGCTAACTAGGTCCGTTGAGCAATCCAGCAGCCCAGAAGTTGAGCTATTCATAGCGGGAATTCTAGGACAAAAAGGTGTCCAGGGAAGATTATGCTTGGGTTGAATTCACCTCTCGGTATTCTTTAGACAAAAGACATCCAAGAAAGATAAAAGTTGAATTTAATTGAATTATGTTTGTTCAATGTTATTTTGTTTAGTATACCAAAGCTTCCCACAACTTTTGTCTGGGGGCTCCTTAGACAAGAGTTGTCTGAAGATGATTGACTAGTTTAATGAGAAGAGTCATGCCAAATTTTAAATGGGTTGTAGATCATGACCATAGCCTAAGTCATATAATTGGTCTTCCACAATATCAAAGGACTGCTCTAGAAAACTGCATCATTTGCATGTCTCGAGGAGAAGCCTCCATGCTTCTCCAATCAGACTAGCCCAACATAGATTTCTATCTAGGTGATTTTTTAGTGTTCTTAGGTCGTTAAAAGGCTTCCCGGACTAAATAGGGTGTATGTCCTTTTATTGGGAGTGTTTCTAGTTTTGTAGCTGAACCTCCATTTCTTTTTCATTCCAATGGCATCCTTGCCACTTTGGCTGGTATAAGTCCCACCACGTGGAGCTCCACCTGATTATCATAGGATAAAGTTTCATTCATTTGACCTTAAGGCTATCTTAGGGCTATGAATTATGAACCAAGTATCTCAGAAAGTGTTGGGTCAACTACCTTCACGACCAGATATACTTAGGGTCTTAGTGGCTTGGGATGACAGGTATGTGGTACCCCGAACCAGCTATCTCTAACTTTTAAGGATTACTCCTCCCTTCTTTTAACTACCCCTATTATGCCTTATCAGTACTTTCGTCATTATTAGTACCATCTCAATGGCCTGATTATCGATGAGTTGCCACCCATTTGGGATACGACAATTCATCCTCTGACCCTTATGGCTTGGATGTGCTTTGACGTATCAGGATTCTCGATCGGGATGATTCAGTTATTTTGTAGGTTTTGTATGTTGATGAGTCTGTTAACCATGTGGAACTGTGAGAGACTCGCTCTTCGCCTATTGATGAAAGTTCCCTACAAAATAACTGACCTTTGGTAGCCCTGTGCTAGCTATCACTTTAAATGTAAGCAAAACTTCTTGGATCAAGATTATTCTTAGAAAATCTTAAGATATAATTAACAAAGTGGGATACGTCCCCTTAGAAGCACTTTAGACCCAGAAAAGGCAAACTCACTTGAATCTCTGGATATGGGTAGCTTTTGTAAGCATTTTTTCATGGATATTTAGCACAAGTTATTTTGGGTTAATCTTGTTCGAGCGTATATGATTGACATATTCTAGCGAGGTTTACCATATTGAAGTTCTCCACGTTCTTTCTCCGGTTTGTCTGCCTTTATTGTATGCCCTACTTTTCTGGTTCATCTCTTTGTGAATGATCAGGAAGAGAGATTACTTAAAAAAGAGAAGTATACAATGATGGACAAACTAGAGATTCAAAAATAAAAAAGAGAACGGAACAAAAATACTAGTATTATCCATGAGGAAGTTTCGGTGGGTAATACCAGCTATCGCACCGTGGACCAACATGCGTATGTTGTACAATAATTCCTAGGGGTCTGATAGGTGCCACTTAGTCTTTCTATTTCTTTGGAACTAAATTTAAAAGAAGTATGAAAATTTATATTTTTTAATTACTTATATGCATCATATTTCAAAAATCTATTTTGAAAACTATTTACAAATTTAGCTTAGACCATACTTGAGATCTATTTTTAAAAGCGTTTTAAAAACTTGCGCCTAGTGGCACCTCTTAGAATACTTAGATCCTTATGACAGGGTTGATGATGATGACCCCATCAAAACACACGTTAGCCTTCTAAGATGACCCTAACTGTGCACTCACTTAGATGTTGTGTTAACACACTATGTTATATGGAGTGCTAGGCTAAGGAATAGAATGTTAGGTAGTTTTTTTTATTTCCTGACTATAGTTTTTTGTTGGTTTGATTGTTATAGACAGAAATCACCTTTTGTGCTTTTGGTGTTGACATGTTTACTAATTTTGGTATGGATGATAGTACATTAGGTCGGTCTTCTTGTAGAGAGTTATGTCTAAAATACACACCACATGTGTAACAGAGAGGAGCAATATAATGATTTAAATACTATATCTTTTTTGTAGGCACTGCACAACCCTTCCCACCAGGCGTGGCTCATATGTGTTGCATGTGGTTGGCAATTCTTCTAACGTTGTTTTCATATGAATGAGGTCTTTTTCTTTTTTTTCTATGTACCTTTGAGAGTCCCAAGGATAACCTTATATTAGAAATATGGTACAAACATGGATTTCAAGATGCCAGGTGGGTGGAACAATGTGATGGGGACTAGGAGCAACTTGCTCGTGTTTCATATCTTAATTTTTAATCTTATTGATGTAAAGAATTATTAACAGATATGTATTGACGCTATGTCTGACCACATTTTTATGTTTTTGGTACTTGTTATCGACCCAGCAGCATCATCCTTTTATTATTTTATACTTGTCTTGCTTTACTTCCTTTTACTTTGCATGCTTATATGCTTGGATTGACATTTCCCATTTTACTTTGTGGTTTGTCTCGGAACCCTGTGTCATAACTTAGGCTCTCTAAGGACCTAAATTTATAAAAATTTTCTACAAAATCCAAATAAAATTTCAGTACTAATTAAAATTTAGGATTAAAATATTCAAGAATTTCTTAAAAAAATTTGAAATTTATTTTCTGCACGCCCTTCGGGCTGAATTTTAAATGGGTTACATGGCTGTTCTTTACTCAAGTCATAATTAATAATTGTATCATCTGCATATCCCAAGGAGAAATCTCCGTGCTTTCCCAAACCAACTGAACTAGCATAGATTTTTAATTAGGTAGTTATCTAGTGCACTTAAGGTTTTAGAGGCTTCCCCGACCCAGACGAAAGTAAGTTCTTTGTGAGAGCGTTCTGACTTCATAGGCGCACCTCTCTTTAGCTTTCCACTCCAGCGGCATCCTCACCACTTTGGCAATTTGGCAAGTATAAGTCCCATCTCCCATCTCTTGGAGCTCCACCTGATAGTCATATGATAGAGTTTTGATCTTTTGACCTTAGTGCTAGCGAGGTCCCTGCAAATGCACTTCACGGATTGATGATTGGAGATTTCTGGACGTCTTAGGTCGATTACATTCACGATTGGGTAGACTTAAGGTAATAATAGCTTGGGACGACTGAACTAACTACCTAAGGATTACTCTCTTCTTCCTTTGACTACCCCCTTTTAAGTCATGTCGCTTCTTTGATGCTTCTTTGATGTCGTCGCATAGACCCCAATTGAGGATAGGCCGCGTGCTTGGGATATGATGATTCACCCTCTATCCTTATGACCTGATCTAGCCTTGGAAGCAAAGTGTGGACCCTATGTGAAGACCCAATTATTTCATAGGCCTCGATTGCTAATAAGCTATTATTTGTGTGGGATCGTGAGAGATTCACTCGCTGCCCGTATGAATTATCACAAACTTTGAAGGCATCAGGACGCTCCTGTGAGATAATTTTCCTCTATGACACCCCTCACTAGTTATTATACAAATGTAAGCAGAATTCATTTAATCGAGAGTATTTTTAGACACCCTAGATATAATTAACCATTAGATACGTCCCTTTGGAAGTTACTCCTAACCCCAGAACAAGTGCACAAACTTGAATATCTGATTGTGAGTTGCTTTCGTAGGTCTTCTTCGTGGATATGCATCTAAGGGATTTTTTATCCGATCTTGTTTTAGATGTAAGTTCTTGGGATTTCACTCGAATTTTACTCACAGAAAGTTCTATATTGTCTTTATTATTGTATGTCCTTATCTTTCTGATTCCTCTCTTTTTCAGGTCATTCATATGATCCAAAAGAGATATTTACTCGATAAAAGGAAGTATATGAAGATAGACAAGTTGAATACTCCTTAAAAAACGAGAAAAAATAACAAAAACAGTTCTTTCAAACAGTAAATCCATTATGATGTACATAACCACAATATAATTTATATGCATCATTTTCATTCTACACAACGGTGTCAAGAAAATTGTTCATGATTGGATCATTACTCATATTTCTTAGCTTGTTAAACTATGCATGTGTACATATTGTTCAAGAAAATGTTACCAAAAAGATCTAAATTAACATAAGAGTAGCAACAAGTATATAATACTGCAAAAAAAATCACTAATAAACACCCCTAAAAGCATAAAAAAAATACAAAATAAATAAACAAAATAACACAAGAAAACTACCATTAAACAAACAAAATACTACTAAAATACAACTAACGAACAACCATAATACCACAAGTATATCACCAAAAGATCGCAACAATATCGATCAAATACCACGAGAATACTACCTAAATATCACAAAAGTACCATAATAATATCAACAGAATGCCACTAAAATACCACCTAAATACGAATACCAACACAATACCACTACAATATTATAATAACATCACAATAATACCATCAGAATACCACCACAATACCATCACAATCGTACCAAAGTACCACCATAATACCACCTGAATAATTTTATAATACTACTAGAATACCACTAGAATATCACCATAATATCAATAAGTTATTATCATTAATAACTAAATTATTACCATAATACCAAATAAATATTTTGGTGGTATTATGGTTGTATTATGGTGGTATTATTGTGATATTATATTAATAATTATTGTGATACTATGGTGGTATTGTGACAGTATTTTGATGTTATACTCATGGTATTCATGTAATATTTAGCAAATGTTCTAGTGTTATTCTTGTGGTATTGTGTAGGTTTTCTAGTGGTATTATTATGATATTATTGTGGTATTATATTGATATTATTGTGATATTCAAGTGGTATTTTAATGTTATTTTGGAGCAAATCTCGTGATATTCAGGTGGTATTTTAGTGATATTCTTATTATCAATATATTGTTGTGGTATTATTGTGGTATTAATGTGACATTCTGGTGATGTGGTCTCATTATGATGATATATTGGAGTTATTTCGGAAGTATTGAAGTATTCTTGTGGTGGTCTTTTGGTTGTATTATAGTCATATATATATATACATATATATATTCAAAAACTAAAAAATTACTAAGTTTGGATAACGGTAGAAATCAATAAGTGAAACTATAAACAAAATATATTAACTGAAATACCATTTTAAAAGCAATGGAAATCACCTCTGTTCTTTTATTGTCACCAAAATTTTTGCATTCCATCTTAAAAAATGCTATGATGTGATGTATTTTAGAAGTAGCAAAGGAATAGCCCTAGCGAGTGCTTATTTTGTGCGGTGTCCAATTAAAGTATGTGGAAATGTGGGCCCCACAGTTTAAAAAATTAAATTTATATTTTCTTGTTGTGTTACCCGGCCCGAAGCACCTAAAAATTAAAATCGCGCACCTCACCAAAATGTCAAATCATTGGAAAGCTAAACGTCGCCCGAGCGTAGAGCACCTTCCTTCATTCGGACCTTCATTCGGCAATCGTTTAGTGTTTTGGATTCAGAAAAGCTTAGGGTTTTTTGTTGCTTTTCGCCGGTCAAAGTAGAGTTGTGATTTCTCCTTACCAAGATGGAATCCGAGCCCACGCAGACGGAAACCAAAAAGAGCCTGTGAGAATGGAGAGCAAAGAGCCGTTGTCAATGGAGAATGAAGAAGTTTCGACAATGGAGGCTGATAAACGGAAGAAAAACGACGCGAAAGAGCGTAAGAAGAAAGAAATCCAAGAGGTTTCATCCAGGTAAATTTTATTTTGGTAGCTCTACTTTCATTGACAATACTGTTAACAGAGTGTAGAAATTCGTCCTTATATTATTAAAGTAATATTTTAGTAGTATTTGAGTAACAAATCACTCAGGTATTTAAGTCAGAGTAACTATTTTTGGGTAATATTTGAGTAGTATTTTAATAATATTTTAGTAATATTTCAATAGTATTTTAAGGTCAGACTTACTATTTTTGAGTAACAAATCACAAGTTCACCCAATATTATCATAATAATACTAGGATAACACCGGAATAAAACCTGAATTTTAATAATAATATCAAACTAGCACTACTTAACACTATTGAAATATTACCTGAATATCACCTAGATGTTACCTAAATAATACCAAACTAACACTACTTAACACTACCTAAATATTACCAAAATATTACCTGAGTAGTACCTGAAGAAGATCGAATAAAACCCTATTTTTTGTGTACAATTAAAATAGTACAAGATAATACCTAAATAATACAATCAAAATAATACCAGAATAATAGCAAAATAATACCATAATAATACCTAAATAATACTATAATAATTCCAATTATAATATCTGATTTTCTTTAATAATAAAACCCACTTTCATTATATTACATGATTTTTGCATTATTTTGTTTTATATAGGTTTGTGAACCCAAGGTCCATGAATTGTAGATATCGGACGTTCGTATTGAGAGATGTGCTAGATAAAGTCAGACCTGTCATATCTGAAGACATCATAAATGACCTAAAAATGATGAATGTTGATCAGTTTTTTGCTCTTCCGCCCTATCCCCAAGACAATATCCTGACACTGCAAATATTGTAATGCTGACAACATTAAAAAATGGTATTCATAATGGGTGGGAAAGATATGAGAATAAATCCTGATGAAGTTGCCCTTTTGATCGGCATGCCAAATAAAGGAGAAGTGTTAAAGTGGACGAAAGTTCCATCATGTGGCGTGGATGCCCGTCAAATGAAGAATGATATTTTAAACTTTGGAACCGGGGATTCTTCTACCCCTTTTAATCAATTGTATTTAAATTTTTTGTGATCAATTTATTTTTTCCTTCCAGTAATTTTAGTGTTTCCAAAGAACTTTACCTCTTTGGTGAGAATGTACATAATTTTTCTTCATTTAATTGACAAGCTGTGCTCTGTGAATTCCTCTGTGAATTCCTTATTGAGCTCCTTATTGAGCAAATTAATGCAGTAACCATCAAAATAAGGCGGAACCGGCCTTTCGGATATATAAATGGTTTTCTTTTTTGGCGAACGATTAGTATCTCGTATAAATGTCAGAAAATATTTTTTTTTGTTTTAAAGCTGAATATGACTTTTCTTTTACACGGGTCTAGTTTTATGAGCACACTTCTTTGGTTACTCCTGCCACTCCTGAGGCCAGACCTCAAATGTTGAGGTGACAAACAAATGTAAGTTGGAACTCATCACAGATTGATATAGCCTTTAAGAGGCTGAATACTGAAGAGGCAAGTTACATTTAGTTGCTATTTAAAAATAAGATCTTATGTTTATTTGGAAGTTTTAATGATTAAAGTGTTTCAAATTTGAAAAAAAATTGTAGGTTCATGATCAATTTTTGGATCTGAAAGAGGATGAGCTCAATCTGCTCTCCAATCCAGAGGATTACCCGGTCCAATTCCAGCACCAAAATTCCAAGGCATACCAGAGGCAACTATATCATTTGATATGGGGACAGTTGTTTCAAGAGACATTGCCCCCGAGACGATGTACACCGCAATGAATAAAAACATGGAATTAATAATTGAGCTGCTGAAAGGCCAAAAGAAATGGTTCACTAAATTTTAAGGAACCCTGAATACGATAACTGTTAGAGTCTAGAATTTGCAGGGGAAAATGTAGGTGCTACAAAATAAGATTGATAAATTTAAAAACATTTCATTTGATAAAGGCAAAGAGGTGGGAGTAGATGATGCCCAACCAGCCTCCCCTCATGGTGGAAGTCCTCATTATGAGGTATATAATGAGTTCAACATTAAGGAATCCCACCAATTGTCTCCTGTGGGAAAAGATGGAGCCCAAGAGAACATTAAGGGAACCCACCAATCATCTCCAGTGGAAGAAGAGGGAACCCAACAATCATCTCCTGTGGGAGAAGAGGGAGCCCAGCAGTCATCTCCTATGAGAGAAGAGGGAACCCATCAGTTAGCTTCTGTTAGAGAAGTGGGAACCCAGAAAACCTCCCCTGTTGAAGGCTCCCATGAACTGTCCGTTTCCAGCTTAATCGAAAGGGTTAAGGGCAGACGAAGTAGAAGAAAAAAGAAATTGACTCCTTTAACTGCTTTCGAGTTTAAGAAAAGAAAAGTAATAAGAGAAGTCGATGATTCGATGTTGCCCAATGAAGATGCGTCTGTAGAAACTAATGTGGAGGGGGCATGCCACCCCCATTGCAAATAATTATATCACCTGCTGTACATATCACCCCCATTGCAGAGGAACAACAAATAATCAAAGACGAAGAAGTAGAAGGATCAGTAGTCCTAACACTAACAACTTTAGGAGATCAGCCCGATGTTGTCAATGTGGTATTTGGAAATTTTTTTTATACATTATTTTAGATCATCTAAATTACCTATTATACAATATTTTTTTTTGTAGCCTCCTTTGATGGACTCCCAGATCGATTATCCTGGTAAATCTATGGTATCAACTGAAACACATGCATTGATCAATCAAACTTTGTCAAAATATAGGAATCATTGAGTGAATCTTCATCTTTTATAATGCGTTGCTTTTGTCTTAGATGAAATGCTCACCAAGATTTTGTGTTATTCTGCAGGGAGGATATTATGTCATGCATTAGAGACATTTTTATAGATCACATGGTAATGGAAGAATTACTGTGCAATGACATGATTGCAAATGACCATGTTGACATCCTAGCCATGATTTTGGACAGAAAGAGGAATGCTTCTCCATCTTTTTTCAGGCCTTATCTTTATGTATCACCATTATACTGGACAATCATTATTTTATTATATTTAAAATTTAAATAACTATATGAATATATTACAAGTTTGTAATCTTATGCAGAGTTATCATAAAATGGGTAACACCACATCATTTTTGGGTTATATCACGAAGGAAGCAGTTGTAAAAGCTGATATTATTATGATTCTTGTTATGAACAACCAACATTGGGTATTGTTGGTTGCGGATTTAAAGGATAGGAAGTGGAAAATATATGATTCATTACCCAACCAGAAGTACAAAGCTGTGTGCAACAACGTTGTAAGTATACTCTCAATCTTTAAAGATATACCCATGCAATTTCACCAGTTTTGTCCATGCACTGATCAGTATTAAACTTTGTAGGTCAAAAAATTTGCAAGAGATGTTGAAGGTTCTTTTA
Organism: Phalaenopsis equestris; assembly: GCF_001263595.1. NCBI lineage: Eukaryota > Viridiplantae > Streptophyta > Magnoliopsida > Asparagales > Orchidaceae > Phalaenopsis > Phalaenopsis equestris. Next base: position 413,129 of record NW_018250322.1, on the reverse strand, counting down.
GGGCTAAACCCAGGATCTGGCAACTCCTGATAGTTAAAAATGTTCCAGTACAAACCAATAGTATTGATTGTGGGATGTTTGTATGCAAATTTATGAAAAAATTAGGAAAGAGCTACATAAGTGATTGGAGTGAAGACAGGGTTGGCTGACAAACATGCCAAGATTTAGGGCAGAGCTTGCCCATGAAATATGTTTGTGGATATTATCTCTGAGTAAATAGATTTATTTGCACTATTCATTGTTATTAGAATTTATTTGTCTTTTATTAGAATGTTTTCCTTATGCACTTGTTTAGTTCTGGCTATTTTTAATAATAGACTTGTTATTTTCCCTCTGCAGGAATAATATGGTAATATTATGGTATTACAATGGTAGTATTCTCATTTTGGTTGTTTTTGATAACATGACTGTTATTTTACCTCTGTTATCGTCGTATTCTTACAATATTGTGGTAATAGTATGGTATTATTAAGCTTATATAGGTGATTTTTTCATCTGGTTGTTTTTGATAATATAGTTGTTATTTTACCTCTGTTATTGTCGTATTCTTGAAATATTGTGATGATATTATGGTATTATTAAGCTTATATATGTGGTTTTTTTATTCAGGTTATTTTCAATAACATAGCTGTTATTTTACCTCTGTTATCATCATATTCTTGTAATATTGTGGTAATACTATGGTATTATTAAGCTTATATAGGTGGTTTTTTCATTCTGGTTGTTTTCAATAACATAACTGTTATTTTACTCTGTTATCGTCGTATTCTTGTAATATTGTGGCAATATTATGGTATTATTAAGCTTATATAGGTGATTTTTTTCATTCTGGTTGTTTTCGATAACATAACTATTATTTTACATTTGTTATCGTCGTATTCTTATAATATTGTGGTAATATTATGCTATTATTAAGCTTATATAGGTGGTTTTTTCATTCTGGTTGTTTTCGATAACATAGCTGTTATTTTCCCTCTGTTAGTCTAGTATTATTGTAATATAGTGATAATACCATGGTATTATTAAGTTAATATAGGTGATTATTTTATTTCAATTGTTTTTTTTATAAAATAGTTGTTATTTTCCATCTGATATGATAGTATTATTGTAATATTGTGGTAATACCAAGATACGACCGCGAAGTGGAGGATACAACAAAGGAATATTCCAATCAAACCAGGATATATTCTTTATCGAGCACTGCTATATTTTGGTTGTATTATTGTAATATTTTGGTAATATTTTTTTTATTGCTTTTTATTTAACATATTTTATGATGAAATATATAAAAACAGTTTAATATTATAAATATATCCTCGGAACAACCAAAATACGACCGTAGAGTGAAGAATACAACAAAGGAGTGCTCTCATCAAACCAGGATATATTCATTATCGAGCACTACTATATCCTAGTTTTATTATGGTAATATTTTGATAATATTTTAGTAATATTCAATGCAGCTTATTCAACGCTGGCTAAAAAAAACTTACAAAATATTTTAATCAATCCTAGCTTATTCCAGGCGTATTTAGTGAATATTAAAATAATTATAAAGTTTTATTGTTTTTTATTTAACACATTTTATGATGAAATATATAAAAAAAGCTTAATATTTTAAATATATATTCGGAACAACCAAGATACAACCACGAAGTGGAGAATACAACAAAAGAATATTTCAATCAAACCAAGATATATTCCTTATCGAGCGTTGCTATATTCTGGTTGTATTATGATAATATTTTGATAATATTTTGGTAATATTTAACGCAACTTATTCAATGTTGGCTAAAAAAAACTCCCAAAATATTTTAATCAATCCTAGCTTATTCCATGTGTATTTAGTGAATATTACAATAATTATATGGTTTTATTGTTTTTTATTTAACACATTTTATGATGAAATTTTTATTTAACACATTTTATGATTAACACATTTTATGATGAAATATTTAAAAACAACTTAATATTATAAATATATCCTCAGAACAACCAAAATACAACCGCGGAGTGGAGAATACAACAAAGGAAGATTTCAATCAAACCAGGATATATTTATTATCGAGAGCTGCTATATCCTGGTTGTATTATGGTAATATTTTGGTAATATTCAACACAAGTTATTCAACTCTGGCTAAAAAAATCTCCCAAAATATATAATCACAGCTAGCTTCTACCACTCGTATCTGCATGCATATTATCGTAGTATTAAGGTTTCCAGGTATTTCACGTAACACTAAATCACTATATTAATATCACATTACGTTCATTTGTTGCATTTTCTTGGTATTTCACATAGCATTTAGGTCCATCAATAAGCTCATATATGTGTTTGTGGGCAGTGATGCATGCAATTCCTGTTGATTTTAGGTAATAAAAAATGATTGTAAGTAAATAAGTATGATCAAAATTAGTTCACAAATTACAAAGTCTTTCGAATTTTAAATTATGTGCATGACTATATCGATCCGACATTGCAAACAAGTTTGGGTCGGATGGATGAAATGTACATTGACTTGAACCAACATCTTTGTCCTTTTCTATAATACAATGCTTCATGTTAGGTTTATTAATACTATTGGCAGTGAAGATAGGTTTATTAATACTACCGGCAATGCTTACTTTTTACTCTCTTGTTCTTCTCCCAATATCCTCTTAACCTTGCATTAGATATTCCTTTTGGCCGCATTTTCGTTGAATCGTTCAAATTGTGTTGTATATTCGGTGTCTTTTTCTTCTTTGACTTTGGCATTTCGCAGTGGTCTCTCCCATTCAATATGGCCTCTGATTCGATTGTCAGTTTCTTTAATGTCTCCAGGACGTTTTTCTCAGCAAGTTCATTACCTTGCGTTAATATACTGATCTGATATGCAAATTTATGAACGTGTGTTTGATATATGAGTCCACTTGAACAACTTGGTGACATTTGTGAATCCTTCAGATGTTTATACCCATAGCTGTTATATATATCCCTCTTTGCATGAACAGACCACCGTAATAATATATATTTATCATGAATATTTGTTATATTCTCATGCTAAGCACCCTAAAGTGTAAGAACATAATAAACCTATCATTTCAAATTTTTTGCAACTGCATGTAATTTCAGAGTTACTTTTATCAACTTTAACAATACAGGTTCTGTCTGTGTGTCCACTATCTAAGTTTCTAATGTAAAATTCAAAATCTTTGGTGGTTGAGCACTCCACAGCAAGTCCAGACAAACCATGTAGCAACTCTGCTTCAAATATTAAATATAAATTCCTCGTGTAAACAAAGAACCTTGCCTTAACACGAGACTACTTTTTACAGCGGGAACAATTACAGACTGTTCACATTTAAAATCTTCATCCTTCTCATTCCTTCATCAAGATTTCATGACATTTTCAAGACCCAAGAAACTTTCAGTGAAGGTGCTTGTTGGTTGGCTTGGAGGCTGTTGGCTTGGAGGCACCATGACAGATGTTATTCGTGGACTCACTTCTTTGCGTTGATTGGACTCTCATCCCAAATATTCCCTTATTGAACAAAGTTGACCACTTATGTCTGATATTGTACAAACTATTCAACCAAGCATTTTCATGTAGATTTCCTAGCTCAATCATTGTATGTCAGGTTTCTTCAAACTCCTCCTCGTTCAACCAAGCATTTTCATGTAGATTTCCTAGCTCAATCATTGTATGTCAGGTTCCTTCAAACTCCTCCTCAGAGTTACATCTACCCATGCATTTATAAAAAAACTCATTGACTCTCTTAGTGCTCACACCACAATGGACTTTTGTAGACAATTTCTTGTAAATGTCATTGATATAATCTATGTCTGGTGTGCGGAAGACACCCTTCAATGGCTCTGGCCATTGTTTGGTCTTGATCAGTGAATATTGATCTCAGATGTTTTTTTATCCATTATCCGAATAAATGATTTGAATAGTCACTTGAATGAGTCAACAGTTTCATCTGACAAAAAACCAACTCCAAATAGAATATTTTGTCAGTGGTGGTTCACACCGAAAATAGGAGCACAACATAAATTGTATTTATTAAGTCTATAATTTGTATCAAATATTATGACATCCCCAAAGCAATCGTAATCGAGCCTGAATATCCCATCACTCCAAAAGAAATTCAACAAGCTACCAGACTCATCAATCTGGACGTCTCATGCAAACATCGTATCATCAGCTTGCCTCTCAGTGAACAACCGTAGAAGAGAATTAGCGTCCCCATAATCAATTTTAACTTTTCTCTCTCTCAGTATGAAATTATAAGCATCCAACTTCATGCAATCAAGATTTTCCACACCCCCGAATTCTGTAGCTAGAAAACTAAATGCATCGCTTGTCCTAATCTCTGATTGTGTCATCGATCTAAGCACTTCTGCATTGATATCATTCATCTTTCTACTAGAATGCAACAGATGTTTGTCACCGTCCACCTCTAAAGGATGGTTGTGACTTTCAATAAATTTCTTAACTAATAAGTTTACTTTTGAGATCGACGACATATCGGATCATGGCTGGACAACCAGTCCTCATGTCTCCTCTTCTGTACTTCACTGTCACATTGTTCTTCAATTTTTTCTTGAAACCAGTCTTACCACAAATGAAATCCTTTATCTTAATCATTTTTGAATTCGACCAAAAACCAACGTGGTTCTTTCGCACAGTAAATCCAATTTGGTGTGCATATGCACAATATTGTCTATAGGCTTCTTTCTCATTATGAGCCACTATGCGAAGCAAGCTTTCCGCAATTAGATCAATGCACACAGTTACAGGCTTGGGGAACTGCAAATTTCAATATATCACCATTAGAATGACAAAAAATAATGTCTTAATAAAACCAATTAATAAATCCAATAAAATTACTATGAAACGATACAGGCATAATAACTTAGTACCACCATAATAATACAAAAATAATACCATAATAACACAAAAGTAGTTTAAAGTCAGTAATACAACAATAATACCGTAATATAACCATAATAACACATAAATAACACCAAAATAACACTAATTAAAACGACAACATAACACCATGATAATACCAAAACATATGGAACACATTATGATTGTATTATGGTATTGTAATAACACAAATGTACAGTTCAAAGCCAATAATACAAAATAATACCATAATATAACCATAATAACATGATTGTAGCACCAAAACAACATTAATTATAATGACAACATAACACCATGATAATACCAAAACATATGAAATACATTATGGTTGTATTATGATATTATATTAACACAAATGTACAGTTCAAAACGACTATTATTTTGGTGTTATTATAATTTTATTATGGTAATATTAAGATGATATAAGTGATTTTTTTCATTTTGGTGCTATTTTGCTGCTATTATAGTTGTATTATGGTTCTAAATCTTTAACCATAAACACCATAATAATACCTAACTAACATCACGTCCAGCCTCCAACATAACAATAATGTTGCAATCAAAACGTATAGTAATCAAACCAGAATAGCTCTTTAATATTCTAATCATTAGGACGCCATTAATAACACCAGTAAATAGAAAGAAATAAGTTCATCTACGGAACGCTTCGTGCCTCAACTAATAAGCTCAGCTCATTGACATCATTCTCACAATCATTTTGCGATTTCATCTGCATTTCTTGGGCGAGAGCAAAATCTATCGGAAGAACCTTAGCTGTCGAACACGATTCTGAATACGAACGCAAATGGAAAAAGGAAATAATTCTTGAACCCTAAAAAGAATTAAAGCTGATAATTCTTTTCTCCCAGTTTGGCGGGATCTAAAATGACAAAATTTAGATTTGGCGGGATCGGAAATTGACAAATAGACACTTTTTTGATGTTGGAGTGGGGCTCGGGTCGGGTCGCACTGCAAAATAATTTTTCTCTTATTTTTTTGGTGGTGGGCCCTTAAACTAAATATCGCTTTTTAATTTACTACCACATATAATCCTGAGTGGGGTCTCTAAACTAAATAATTTTCCCATCTGTAGCTGCATGAAAAACTCATCTAGAAAAAAGCTGAACAAACAGTGACAACTTAACGGCGTCTTATTGAAGTATAGAAAGAAACGCATCGTGGTATAAGCGGAGGAGGATGAAATTCAGCGGAGACGCCATCCAGCTCGATACGTTCCCGCTCGGATTCGATCGCCGGTCGACGACTGGCTTCATAAATCCCTCTTGTTATTGTGTGTAACCTATCATTCCTACTTTTCTCCTTTTCCGTGGAAGCCGTCTTCGTGATATCTGTTTCTCGCTCAAGTTCTGCCAACTAGACGGGGTGCCGAGCTTAGAATTCAGGTTTAGCAGGATAAAGGTTGGTTCCTTGATGTCCGTAGGAATTTTATTGTTTAATCCATCTTCCTGAAACTTTTCATGGCATAATCGTGTTTCTTAGGGTTAGTTTTGGTGTCCCTAATGGCATCGAGATGGATATTTGTAATTGTTGGGCTCTGATCTTGCTAATTCGAGTATGTGGGGAAATTCTGAAACTTGTGATGTCAGATTAGGTTAGGAGGTTTGCTGAATGGTACCCTGTTAATCCTTTTACGTAATTGGATGTAGACTTTTGATAAGCTTTACTGACAACGTGTCACTCTAGGTTTAATGTTTGATTCTTTGATCTTTAATAATTTTGTTCTTAAGTGGCGTTATCAAATGGTAATGCCTGGTCCGTATAACGTATTTGGCTATATCATTTCTGTTGTGTTTTGGGCTGTATTAAAACAAGGATTGTGCCTTCTTGCCTTGCTTTGTAAGAAACTCTAGCACACCTTAGAAAATCTCCTTGATATCTTCCAATTGAAAATGATTCAGTTGTCCCAGGGATCATTGGCTGACTGATAGTTCTTTAATTAAGCACATATTTTGATGCATCATACAAGTTTTAGATGGGAAAAATCTTTGGTTGAGCCCATTCGAGATACATGCACATGCAAAATTTGTTTGTTTGTTTGTTTTTTTTTTTTTTTGGACTAAATTAAAATGATATTCATCAAATTCTCAAAATTATCTTCAAATCATAAAATTTGGACAACTTAAGTGCTTTTTTGTTTTTATGTAATTTAGTTTTCCTTGAGATGTGAAAGTAGTTCCACATTTTAAGATTTAAACTTAAGATTAATGGTTTGAATTTTGGCAGATGAGCTATTTCTATGCATTCTAATTCTTCATCCAGATATCTATTTCTGGCTTATTGTTTAGCTGCTAGCGTAACTAGATGGCAGGATTTGCTAAGGACTTGTTTAGGGTCACTTTTATTTTTAATTTTTAATTTTATTTTAACTTTCGTTTGAAAAGCATGTTTGTTTAGTGCATTTTTTGCATCTTTATTTTTTTTATAAAACAAATTTACTTGTTTCTGAAATCACTCAAAACATCTAAAAATTACTTTGATCCTTTTTAAAAATAACTAATTATGTTATAACATATCAAAAATGTTTTATTTCAAGTAAAAAATAAATAAATAAAACAAATAAAAATAAATAATTAAAAAAATGGTCTCTAAGAATTTAGGTTTTCCAAGGGGAAGGTTGGTTCATTCGCATCTGTTGGAAAGTGCTTGCTATTTTATAAACTTGAACCTTTTTATGGCATAATCAATGTTGTCAGTGTCCTGATAAGCCTAAGTTGATCAAGTTCAGTGTCATTACTAGCATCGGGATGAATGTTTTCTGTTTGACCTATACTAACCTTGTTCCACAAGACCATTATCTAATGATGATACTTATCAATTTCTAAAAGTTATGGTCAATCCTTAAAAATTAAGAAACTTTGTTACATCTCATTTTTTTGTAATTTAGTTTTTTTTGAAATGTGGAAGCTAGTTGCATATTTCATATCTTAAATTTGAGATTAGTAGATTGAATTTATTTATAATTGATATTTCTATGCATTCTTATCCATTTCAGATATACTTTGATTTAAATTTATTATTTCTTATCCTCCGTCTATAAATTAGGAATTAAGGGCTAATTGCAATCAATCAGTTTTGAATTGAATTAAAGTTTAAATTTCAATTTTGTTCTGCAAATTTTCTGTTTCAGCCAACTCTTTCTTTTCCTCTATGTGCTGTCAAAATGCGCAAGTTTGTTTTTCTGTGACAGCTTCAACATCCAGAGATCACCACGTGAACCAAACTCCATTCATCACCAAGTATTGTTTTTATCACAGTAGTTGCATATGCTGTCCCTGGCACATAATTGAGAAGAAAACAGTGAAGTTATTTACTATTTTGAGAAAAATAGCAATAAGGAAATCAAAGGTATTTACAAGGAGAAAGAAAATAGTAGAAGAATTGGATGCAAGGGGAAATAGGAGGTTTTTCTATTAAAATTTTTGCTTGTGTTTAGCAATGTTCTTACAATTTTATTGCATATTTTAATATCAATTTCTTAAAACAATATTTGTCCCTATATACTTATGTGAACCCTAGTTTTCTTCCTTGGCTTCCTTCTCCTAAAGCCCTTGGAGATCCTTGTGGTAGAAATACACAAAGGGGCTGTGGACAAGTTTGCTAAGGTCTAAATTGCCTTGGATAGTCAGGTTCGGGAGTATTTTTTTCAACTCGTTTAGTGGTAAGTGACGCCCTTATATGCTATAGCTTCCGTGGTCAAAATGTGAATCTACTTGAGAGGACTTGGGACATAGATCCTATCTATTGAGATTCAAGGATGATTTTATTGTATTACTGCTAAAGTTTTTAGACTTAGTATAAGTGATTTTTAGAATAGGCAAAACTTAAACATAATGAGGGAGTAGTGACCATTTTTTGCACTTAATCTCGAGCTCCAATGTTACGTAAGGACATAGCTGAGTTACGTGATTATGCCAGTTAGTTTTTCCTTAGGTACCACTTGACCTTTCTTTCTAGATGACTTGGGGAATGATCTACCTGATAACATGGGGCTTGCTAGCTTTCTTTTGTTTTCCTAGCTTTACCATGCCAGCTCGCCTTTGTCTGCCTGTCTCTAACTTACTAACATACCTTCATCTGCCATACTCGAGTGTACCCCCTTTTGCCTTGGCCAAACATCAGTGATCAAGTTGATAAATAAAATTTTCATCTTAACGATCCAATGAGGGTTCTTAACTAGGGTGAATGACTTATAATGAGTAAAACCTGAGAATAGTCTAGGGTGTAACGCCTCATTTTTTGCATAATTTTACTCTTAGAAGACTTTGTGGATGACTAACTCGTTTATATTTATGAGCCTTACTGGCTTGCCTTTGCTTGCTCACTCTAGGATGCTAGCTAGCCTTTGTTTGTCCATCTCTAACCTACCTATCAACCTTCATCTGCCATGCTCCATGCTAACCCAGCTTGCCTTGGTTGACCGTTACTTTATTTTTGTTTATTTATGTCTTGCTCTTGAGAATTTTGGTTGATAACTTCAATTTCTCGAAGTATGTACACCTCAATTGGCGTTGGCAGCTGGTTTGGGTTGCCTACGTCTTGTCACATCCGCAACTACTATTGCCTTTATGTACATGCTCCACATGTGTCATGATAAGACCTTACAACCACTTCCTGATATTTTGTAAAGGTTGGTAAGGTTTTATCAGTTGTGATGAAAAGTTGGTAAAGGTTGGCTAGGACATCATCTCTAAATCGTTTCACAACTTAACTTTGTTGTGGTGAAAAGCAAATGTGACTACTTTTAAAAATTAAAACTAAGATTAAATTTGTGTTATTTGAATATGAAACTTAGAGAATTGGTGGACCTAATGATGTCAAGAAAAATATATATTGATTGTTTACAGCTTCTTTAGAAGAAACTAAATATAAAAGGAAAATTCATAGATATTGGGGAAGCTACAAGTTATTGATGTTGAAAATATTAATAATAGGAATGAGAGTTTAAAGGTGTTCAAGAAAATAAAAAATTCTTTTGATGCGTGGAAAAGTTGAATATTATTTAGGCTTGTAATGATTATAGTAAAGCTTGAATCTTGCAAGATTGCATCAAGGAATGGAATCGCTTAAGCTTTTGATTATTTATATAATAGACTTTGTACTGAAGAAGGAGAAAATGACATATAGAATAGCTAATGTAAGAGATGGTGGCTCTAATGACCTTGATCATGTTAGATGCATTAAAAGCGAAGTTAATGGTATCCTAATGAAAATGACGTCATAAAAATATAAAAAAATTGCTAGCTCTAGAACTTATTAAATGAGAGTTTTAGGTAATAAATTTTAAATTATTTTGGAAGTTCATAATGAGGAAAATAATATGTATATTATAGATTGAACTAAAAAGGTAAAGTGAAATTAGCTATGAAGAAGATGCATATCCGTCAAACTTTAGATTCAACTGATATATTGACTTAAATTTGTAGAGTTATGTGGGGTACTACAATGGTTTGATTAACTTTTTTTAATGGAATTATGAAATATTAAGAAAATGTTAAATGATAAGATAAAGAATATTTTGGTATTATTGTTTAGGAATAATAGTTTTATTCAAGATTATGTTACCTATATAGGAATCAAAATTTTAATTCATTCAATAAAACAGCGATAAAGTGTAATGAATTATATAATTAGAAAACTTGTGCTAATTTTGAAGAATCAAATGGTTTCATACTAGGGAGATATACTATGTAAAAAAATTGTCTTTTAATGGTATAGTTTAAAGGATAGAGATAGAGTTTTCAAATTATTTTTATTGACCTTGAGAAGTCATGTGAATGAATGTCTTTAAAATTCATTTGATTGATATAAAAGAAGTAGAATGTATGTCCAAGATATGTTTAAGATTTTAATAAAGCTATGCATATTGGTTCTAATATTATTACTAGAAATAATTTTAGAGTGACTAAAAACATTTTCATGGCTTCGAAAATGATATTATATTTTTGTCCTTAAAAGAGGATTTGGTTTATTTTCCAATTTAGAAGATTGATTAAAGTGATCTTGAAGGAATAGTGTAGTTAGCAACCCTAGATTAAGTATGTTTTGAAATTTTCAAATTATATTACAGCTAGCATGAATAAAGTCAATGATGCCAAAGATATGTCATTCATTTGGAATGTGAGACATAAAGCTTGTGAATTTTATAAAGATATGTTTGGAGATCTTTTATAGGAGATGCAATTAGTAATTTTCTTTGCAAAATTATATTTTCTTTGTGCTTGATAATTTCATCAAGAATTCGTTTTTTTTTTCCATGACAAAGTTGGCAGGATTGATAGTAATGTGGGAATACTTTGTCAAAGATTTGTATTGGTTAAACATTTTCTAATTCTATTCATTTTTTGTATCTTGAAATTTAGGTCTGATTGAATTCACATTCAACAACAACAAGATCAACAACAAGCCTTTATCCCGCTAAGTAGGGTTGGCTACATGAATCCTTTTCTCAATTGTGTCGTATTTAGTGTCGTATTTTCATTTAATTCTGATAAATTAAGATCATCGTTTATACAACATGCCCAAGTCTTTTTAGGTCTATCTTTGTCTTTCTTGGCATAAGTCAAATCTAAAGCATGTACTCTTCTAACAGGGTCATCAGACGATCAATGCTTAATGTGACCAATCTATCCTAGGCAACTCTCTCTAATCTTATGTGCCACTGGAGCTACTCTAATCCTTTCTCGGATATATTTATTTCACATTTTGACTCTAAGTGTAAAACCACTCATTCAGCTGAGCATTTTAATCTTAAAATTCTTAATTTTATGATTCTCTTTTAAATGTCAACATTCTGTTGCAGAAAGCATTGCAGGTCTGACAACCATGCTGTCGGGACTATTTTTGGTGTGAGGTTTGCCCGTAAGAAGCTGTCGGTCATCGGAATTAAAATCCCGTTACCCGCTTCAGAATGACTTTTTTAAAAAATTTAGTTTTGAACAAGATGAAGTCAAACTGACCCCATAATTTTCATAGTTTAAATGAAAGAGCGCTTTACCTCAAACCCTGTATCTATCCTGAAGAATGAACACAAGAATTGAGGGTGAGGCTCGATCAAATAAACTAAAGAAAGTTATGACATCCGTTTGGTCTGTGAAACCAATATATTGGCCGACAAATTCCCCTATTTAATATAAGGAATTAAATAAGGTTTATATTATGTTGGGTTCGGGAAAAGCTTCCTATAAGGGCAAGCCCCTATAGTTAATTACATCTTAGATAA
>NW_018250322.1:378074-393697 GCF_001263595.1 Phalaenopsis equestris | reverse complement strand
TGAAGATATGGTGTATCCTAGTTCCAAGTCAACACCCAGGGTCAATTCTAAAGCCAAGTAATCCTATAGGGACTCTTCTTGAATTCTCTTATAATGATCTTACCTACTAAATGCTAGAGGTTAAGATCAATATGTGAAACTTCAAGTTGAGCAAAGAGAAAGGCTTTGAATTTCTAATAGTGAGATACCTCTTCTAATTTTTTAAGACTAGTCAATAGGAAAGTCCTATGGCTAGACCTAGGCTACTAAAGAAGTTTTCTAGACCTCAACCAAAAGTGAGGTCAACACATGCTTATTAACATTTCTTTGGAGTCTAAAAGGTAATTTTCTATCACATAATAGGCCCGATTTATTCCTTCACTTCAACGATCCAACTTGAATTCTACTAATACATCCTCATTTATGTCACAATTACTTTGAGCAATAGAACTAAGGCATCTAAAACGCTCACTCATTTTAATGACTTAATCACCCATTATTACAACCCTATCATTAGTTCTACTTTTACTAAAATTACATTCAATATTATAAGTCCTAGGTCTACTCAAACGAAATTCTTTAGACTCTAAAGTTAACATCCATAATTCGAGTTTAGAATTCTACTAATACATCCTCATTTATGTCACAATTACTTTGAGCAATAGAACTAAGGCATCTAAAATGTTTATTTCTTTTATTGACTTAATCACTCATTATTACAACCCTATCATTAGATTTACTTTTACTAAAATTACATTCAATATTATAAGTTCCAGGTCTACTCAAACGAAATCCTTTAGACTCTAAAGTTGACATCCATAATTCAAGTTTTTTCTAAATTCTCTAGTATTTTCCATAAGAAGTATATCATCAGCGAAAAACATACATCATGGTACAACCTCTTGCAAATGCCCGGTAAAAACATCTGTAACTAAAGCAAGAAGATGTGAGCTTAAAACCAATCCCTGATGTATCCAACTGAAATAGGAAAGTACTTGGTTAATCCTCCTTGTGTTCGAACAAAAGTAAAAGCTATAGTATACATTTCTTTAATGCCTTGAATATAAGTAATATCACTATTTTTTTTTTCTAGAATTCTCCAAAGTACTTCTTGGAACTTTGTCATAAGTTTTTTTTTTTTATAAAAATCATTTGTAGATCCTCCGTATTCTCTATATTTTTCCATCAAACCTCTCAATTTGAGAACTTTTTGTATCACATCATAGCCTATGTTCAATTAATTTCTCTCATAATTTTAATGTATCACACATTAAATTAATTGCTCTATAATTTGCACACTCTTATGCATCTCCTTTATTCTTATAAGTAGGAACCAATAGTTTCTTTCTCAACTCATTAGGCATCTTTTAAATTTTTAAAATAATTAAAATTTTAAGAAGCCAAGAGATTCTCGGATCATAAAAATTGATAAATCTCAAATCCATAACACAATAGCTGAAGATGGATCTAGAAGTCGCAACAGCACACAATAAACAATAATAGTAATTCATAGGATTGGTGAAAGGCAGTCGGGTGTGTGTTATGCTAGTGTTTTTATACCCGTAAGTGTTTAAAAATATATGGATAATTCACTTACATACCACATAATTCTTATGTATTTGCATATGTAACACCCAAGATTTGTTAGGTACACTTATAAGCATCTTGGTGTCATAAACCTATGCATGAATAGGTGTGTTTTACTTTTAAAAAGATGGTGATGGTGGTATTTTTTATGCGCTTTTAAAGATTTGAGTGGTATGCATGTAGATATGAATATTTAGGTACAAGATATGTAAATACATACGAATTGTGTGATATGAATCTTAATGCCCCAAATGAAAATGTATTGAAAACCGAAAACATCTCTAGGAGTTGCAAGAATAGCATCCCCAAACCGCAATCATTCCGGGGAAACCACCAAATTAAATAAGAATAGTTTAAACTGTAAAGCATAAAAATCCCAATCAACTGTCCTTCAATCTCATTAGTAGATGGTATAAGTGCAAGTTGGGAATTTAATATTTCTTTTACTTGCAAATGCTTACTTTTGATTATTTCTGTTACTGTCGATTGGCTGCCTAATTTCTAATTCTTAGGATTGGTCTTATTTGTTCATTTTATTTCCTGTTTATAGTGTAAGCCAGTTCATCTTTTTTACTTTTCAGTTTGATGGGCAAACGTTCTTAGTTTTGATCAAATTTGTTTGCCTGAATGAACTTCAATGTCTTTGATATGGCATTTTCAAAATGTGTAAATTGTCAAAATAGTCCCCTGATTGTTTACATCCCTGAGTTTATAAAAGTATCAAATTAGTCCTCAAACTTCTCAAATTGCGGTCAAAATAGCTCTCCATGAAGTCTATATTAAAAGAGTCCGGGAATAAAATTTATATTTTGATAGAATTTATGACTAAAATGAATCTATGCAAAGAGTTAGGACTCTTTTGACACTTTTCTCCTTTCATACTACAAACTAGTAATTACAGTTATGCCCACGGTGCTTATTTATTTGGCTCTCATTGTGCAGGAATCTTGGTGTCTTGTTGTTCAGATGGCCAGTCTTGACAGCGAGGCAGATGCCTGGATAAATGAACTTAAATCTGGTGGTTCAGTTACACTTTTAGATCCAGAAAACTGCCCATATGGTTGGGCTACTCCTCCTGGGGATAAATTCATGGTAAGAGGTCCCGATTATCTCCAAAGCAAAGAGAAAATTCCCGCCGGTGAATTCCTCTTAAAACCTCTTGGATTCGATTGGATCAAAGGTCCCAAAAAAATTTGCGAGGTTTTGAACCATCCACACCATCGAGTGACAAAAGCTATCAACAAAGCTGTTAGCAGCGGCTCCAATCCTTTTGTTTGGGCTTTCAATCTTCAGCTCCCAAGCAAGGATAACTACAGTGCTATCGCATACTTCATCGCCACTGAACCCATCCAAGATGGATCTTTAATGGACATATTCGTTAACGGCGACGATACATTTCGAAACTCGCGGCTAAAATTGATTGCCAATATCGTGAAGGGACCTTGGATTGTTAAAACTGCTGTTGGTGATCAGGCGATTTGTATTCTCGGGCGAGCTGTTTCCTGTAAGTATTTTCGCGGACCAAATTTTATCGAAGTTGATGTGGACATCGGAGTTTCCGTCGTCGCCAACGCAATCGTTCACTTAGCGTTTGGCTACATCAGAACATTAACGGTTGATTTAGCGTTTCTCATTGAAAGCCAAACCGTGTCAGAGCTACCTGAAAGAATTCTTGGAGCGGTGAGGTTTTCGGAGCTTAATCCAGATTCGGCTTCGCTCTATGAGCTCCCTTCGGATGAAAATCCTTCGAATCTCCAATCTTCGTTGCCATCTAGATTATGGAGATCTATCGGGCAAGGTTTCTCGCAGCTATTGTACCACGGAAACCAGGATTTGCCAGTATCTTCGTCCGAAAATAGTAATGGTAGTCTTCACAGTACAAATGGTGAAGCGATTGTGGATAAATGGTAAAATAGTTTTTTCTTTAGCCCTTTGTTTACTTTGGTTAAATCTCAATTGCAGTTAATGTTTTTTGGAGATTTTTCTTGATTATCAACAGCTGAAACATTTCCTCTATTTAACAGTGATCTTTAAAGAAATTCTTTTTGATGATTCCATTTTAAGAGCTATTTTATATCTATACCGGGGTTTTTTGGTTCCATGCATTAGCGGTGTAAGTTCATCAAATTCAGGAGTTTCTAAACTCTGACGTTTGATTGGATGAAAATGGAATGCAGTGTAAAATATTGATAAAGAAATTCACCTTGCAATTCAAACCTTGTGCATTCAGAATTCATTAGATTTAGGTTATTTCAGATACACTATAAACTGTAGCCTATTTTCACTGCGTCCATCACCTGCCCTTACTGCCACCGCAGGCTGCCTGCCACTACCCGCCACAGGGGTCACAACCACTGGTCGCTGTTGCTGCTATTGTCGCTATCACCGAGTATATTTTACAGTGATTTCATTTTTTTTTCAAACAATGCACAAAAATACAAATTCATGCATTTACTTTACGCTAAATCAAACAACTTCGAACTAATTCAAATACACTGTATTCATTTCCAGCTAATTAAACAGCCTCATACTCACCATTTCTTCATTCTTACTCTAAAAGATGAATTCAGTTTTCTGTTAGTCTAGCTGGTCGGCCTTTTTCGAATCCAGACTTTGGCTTTTGCCCAAGATTAGAGATTATTTGGGAAGAGAAAATGTCCAAATCCTATCCTTTTCTCCTTTCTCAGCGTCTTGTCACGGATTAACTTATCTCAAGTCACCCGTGTGGCTCTAGCACTCCTTGGCACTAAATCAACTTAACTCTCACAACACTTAGACTTGTAAGCACAAAACACTCTAGGAAAAGAGTAGAGAAAAGTATTTGAGAAAGAAGCATTTCACTAAGAAATAGTGATTATAATTCTTGAATGCTTGAGAACCTTAGATGGTGCTTGGATGAATACAAATGAGGGGGAGGGACTTCTATTTATTGTCCTCCCCAAGCCTAAGGGCACGTTCTAAGCTACATTAGAATATACTGTCTTCCAGATAGTTCTACATTATTCTTTACATATACATGCTTCTAGAATTTTCCAGAATATTCTAGAGTTCTCTTGAAACTTGATTCTTTCAACATATTTCTAGAATTATGTGAAACCTTCTAGAATTCCTTGAAACCTTCTTCTTTCTATTTTTTTTCTAGAATGCCTTGGAATCTTCTAGAGTCTCTTGGATTGCTCTCTACATTCCGGTTTTCTCTAGAATATTTTTTTCTTATGGTTAGCTTGTCAATTATTCTTGAAGATATTCTTGAAGATGGTGGTGACACTCTCCCCCACTTAAGCTCGCAATGCTCTCATTGCGGAATCCACTTGATACTGTTAGTTTTTTTTTCTTTTTTCATGTGTCTTCATGTCTCATTTTCTTGGCCGTCTACTTCTTCATTCTTCTCGAAGTCATATGTAATGTGACTCGAGCTCTCCTTTTGCTTGTTCTAGGATTTGGTGAATTTGAAGAAGGTTGGGCTTTCTCTCTCATACTTGGTTGTAGGTGAGAGGGTACCATGCAACAAGGTTTCATGGCTAGCGGCTTAGTTCCTGGTTCCAGCTCGGTCTACTGATCTATCTTCCTCTTTGGTGGTAGTAGTTCATTTGGTAATTCTGGTGGTGAAACACTTTTATATTACTCAAGCACTGCCATCACTTTCCTTGTCATGTCTTCTTGGGGTTTTCCTTCTTCATTGGAGTCATGGAGAATAGCCAATTAACTTTCCTTATCTCGTCAGATGTCCTTCCTGAATTGAATGGCCGATAGTGTTTTGGCTTCTTACTTGCTAGTTCATGTTATTGGTACTAAGCAAGTTTGGTTGCCCTCCATAATGCACATGCTATTGGCAAAAGGGATTGGGAATGTTCTTGCTTGATCCAAGAAGTTTATCTCTTAAACAACTTTAAAATCATCTATTGGAATAACTGAGAAGTCTAAGGTACCTAACCACACTCAATATTGGGCTTTACTCTTCTGGCAATTCCATGGATTGGTCTTACTGCTAAATTGAATACCTTGATAGAGCCTCCTTCTTCTGTCATTTGTTTTTGCTTCTTCGGCGGAGATGAAGTTGTGAGAAACACCCTTGTCCACCATTGCTATAGTGGTCTTCACGCCTATTACCATCTCCATAAAAAGTAACCACTTTGCTTGGAGTTTAGTTGGAGCTTACATTGCATTCAAGAGTTGTATAAACCCTACTTGTGTCGTTGTATCACCACCTTCTTCCTTCTGATGACTTGCAAGGAGAGAGTTTATAGCCTTCTTCTGAGGATAATTCCTTGCCCAATGTGGCCCATCACAAAAAAAAACAATTATTTTGTGACTTGATTTTATTATTTTTTTGCTTTCCCTTATCTTTACACTTGGATGAGGATGATTCATAGCTAGTCTCTTTTTTGTGTTGGCCCTTATCTCTATCATCTTTGACATCAACGTTCTTCTCATCCCTTGGCTTTGTAGACTTGTTTGCATAGTTAATCAGACTTTCGGTGATTGCGATGACAGCGATAAAATCTTGCACTCTGCACTTCCTAAGCTCAGTCTTTGCCCACTGTTGGAGTCCATCCATGAAGTTAAAAAAAAATATCCTTGTCGGACATGTTAGGAATTTCAATAACCAAGCTTGTGAACCCTCTAATATATTTCTAAATCGATCCCTCTTGTTTGAGCCTTTACAATCGAGCTCTAGCCTCATCCTCTGCATATTCGGAATAAAATTGCCCCTTTAACTCTTTTTTGAAATCATCAAAGGTGGATATGGTGCATATTTCATCATTTATTCTCCACCACAACATAGCAATGTTTGAGAAATAAAGAGTTGCAAATTGAATTCTTACATCATATGTAATCCCCATAGCTCCGAAGTATTGGTTGACTCCCCCATAGTAAGTTGTCTACTTTGCATTGCGAGCTCCCCCAAAAGTCTTAGGTTTTGGTACTTTGATGTGTTTGGCTTCGAAAGTATGATTGTTGGTGGATGTTGTTGGTGCTCTCTTGCATAGCGAAATATCTCCACATATCTCCAAACTAGCATGTATGTCGCACATCTCATCTTCATGGGCTCTTCATACCTCCTAGAGCTCCCTCTTCAAGTCCTCCCGCATCAGAGTCATTTGGTCTCTTAAGGAGTCCTCCAGTTGGAGCATCATGCCTCTGATCGTCGAATGGATTGTGTGTCCTCTTCCTCGAGTCCTTCAACCTTTTGACCAAGATCCTATATATGGGCTCTCATGCCATTCATTACCTCCACCCGAGCGAGACGCGAATCAAAGCTGTGCATGATCTCCTTGAACCGCCCATGTGGTTTTGGATTCAGCTGGTTCTTATTGATCTTGACCTCTCCCTTGTTGACATGATTCCATATTATTGGCTTCAGACTTTATTATGTGCTCTCTGTCTCTCTTTGCCATAACTTCGAAATTTGGACTCTGATACTAACTGTCACGGGCTAACTTATCTCAAGTGACCCTTGTGGCTTTAGCACTCCTCCTTGGCACTAGATCAACTTAACCCTCATAACGCTTGAAATTGTTAGCACAAAACACTCTAGGAAGACGAGTAGGGAGGAGTATTGAAGAAAAGAACACTTTACTAAGAAAAAGTGATTATAACACTTGAATGCTTGGGAATCTTGGATGGTTCTTGGATGAATACAAATGAAGGGAAGGGACTTTTGCATATAGTCCTCCCCAAGTCTAAGGGAACCTTCTAGATTACATTAAAACATACTATATTATGGATAGTTCTACATTATTCTTTACATATACATGCTTCTAGAATTTTTCAGAATATTCCAGAGTTCTCTTGAAGCTTGCTTCTTTCAGCATATTTCTAGAATTATGTGGAACCTTTTAGAATTCCTTGGAACCTTCGCCTTCTTTCTAGTTTTTTCTAGAATACCGTGGAATCTTTTAGAGTCCCTTGGATTGTTCTCTGCATTCTGGTCATCTCTAGAATCTTCATTTCTCATGATTAGCTTTTTAATTATTCTTGAAGATGGGGGAGTGTGACAGTGTGCCAACATTTCTATTCCCATCTGTCCACATTTTTTTATGGATGCTATTGATACATTAATCCTATTATATTGTCTAGCGCCAAGCTCTTTGTTATATCAACTTGATGTGATTAGTTTACAGAGTGTTGTATGAAGTGATTTGCTCTTCTCATATAAACCTCTTAATACATGTCTTTTTGGTTATAGAATGGCTAGACAACACATCATTATTGCCATACATATCACTCAAGTTTTATGTATTTACGTATCCAACACTTAAATTTTTTACATATGTGCCGCCTTTTATGTGCATGAAAAACTGTATTTTACTTTTTAAAAGTTAAAATAATGATTTTTTAGCTGTTATATGAAAGATTCGAGCGATATAAATATAAAAAAAACAAAATTTAGGTGTCCTATTCAATGATAAGTTTTCCAATGGTTTTAATTTTGTTCATTTCTATTGTAGCATGATGTCATTCATTAATTGTTTTGGAGGGAATTTGAGGCATAGGTTAATAAGAAGTGGGAAACCCCATCAGAAGCCATTAGCCTGTAATAGAAGGGAAGAGACAATTATTTTGGATTTTTAAGACTTTGTTATAAATTTGAACTGCATCATTCTACCATCTAATGTTTTTCTTAGTCAGGCATAATTTTTCAATTTATTTCTCTTTTTTTACATGCATGCAGATTTTTTGCCATTGCCATCTGCCACCGAATCAAACCGTGCTGGCAGGATCAAACAAAGTATGACTCTTATTCATTATTTCCTGAGATAGATGTATCATTTCTAAGATTTACATTTATAAAAATTTTATTATTTAAATTGTTTACTAAAAAACTTTGTTATGTCAGCTCCTTGTGTGCTTCATGTCTATATATGCATTTTTTTTTTTTTTTTAGATATGTGACATATGCCTTCCATTTCTTCTTAGAAAATTAAATAAAATTTATTTCATATTGTATATTGTCAATATTCATATGTTAGAATGACATGTAGGGCTGTCAAAACAAAAACAGCTCATTGTTCGCGAGCAGCTCGTGTTTGGCTCATTAAGAGTTCGCTAAGTTGATGAGCCGAACACGAACAACACGAATAAAGATTTATTCATTCGTGTTCGACTCGTTTTGGCTCGAAATACTCCTAATCAATTATATATATATATAATTTAATTGACTAAAAGGCTACAAAGATTTATTATCAATTAAAAGTATTAATTAAGAAAATAAAATATAAATTATTAAATTAGATTCATATGATGTTTTAATATAAAGAATAATTTTTAAATCTTGCCCTAATCCTTTACATCTTATGGCTACATGATTAGGATTGGCAAAATGACTCTATTTGTTCGTGAACGACTTGTGTTCGGCTCGCTAAGCAAACGAACCGAACATGAACACACTTTTTGAGCTCGAAATATAAACGAATCCAGGCTCAGCTCGTGTTCGGCTCGTTTACACCCCTAATGACATCTGAGTAATGAGTTTGCTATATTTTGGGTTTAATGATCTGCCAATCTTTTATGTTTTTTACTAAAAAAGTTGGTTGTTAGATGGTGAGGAAGAAGTTGCTGGATAAGGCTCCCTCTCTCCTCAAAACTATAGTTCCTCAAAACTATAGTGCACATTTTTTAAAATATTATAAAGATTTAATGGAATTTTCCAAATATTTTTTAAGGAGTATACATCTATAGCACATAAATCTTATCTATTTACATATCTAAAACCCAAACCAACATTTATAGAAAACTGAAATCTTTAACACCACATTAAAAATATGACTCTTATTTATTCTTATATAGTGAAATATATTTTTTCATGCATATGTATGTATAGGAATTAGGCATGTAAATTCATAAGAAATCTGTGATTTCTTCTATTACATTAGAAGAGCAAGGAAAAGGAAAAGATATTACTTAAGGAAGGAGTACTGATGCATCAGTACTCCAATAGGGAGGTGTCACGTGATATTATGGTGGGACCATTATATACGTGACACCTCCTCGTTGGAGTACTGATGCATCAGTAATCTTGAGGTAATATTTTTTCAAGGAAAAGAATGATTAGGAGAGTGAAGAAAGTCTCGCCACTATCTCTCTCTAGTAAGTGCTATGTATTAATTAAATTATTTTATTTTAAAAATGAAATAAAAGTAGTTTGTTAATAAAAATAATTTAAAATATTGTTTTTACTTGTAATATTATTCGTTAAGAATTTAAAATAAAAAATTAATTACCCAATACATTTAATGACTATTTAGAAGCATCATAAAAAAGTGCAAAGTAACACTACATAAAGTGAAAGTACTTCATTTAAATAATTTTAGAAGCTTATTTTGTTTCTAAATTAAAAATTAATTATATTGAAATTACTTAATTTTTGTAACATTCTATGAAATTTTAAAAAAAAAAACTTTTTTTTTTTAGATTACTTGACATTTATTTATTTTCAATGAAAATATTAAATTTATGAATCATGTGCTTATAATTATATAAGTTAATTTAATAGATTTAGCAAATAAAAACCAATTTTGCTTTTCTTTAATATAAAAAATATATATTTAATATTTATATTTTTACACTGGTTATACTTAAAACTTCAATCATATTTAAAATAATAAAAAGGTTGAACATAGTCAAAATAATTACTACTAGATCTTTATTAATTTAAGAGATTTACATACATTAGTGCATAATTCTTATATATTTATACATTTAACAATTAAACTTTAATATTCATTTATATAACACTTAAATTATTAACATCATATTAAATATCATTAATATAAAAATGATTTACATACCGCCACTCAGTTCCAATGTATTTACACATCTAATAGCTAAACTTTAATTTCTACTTATTTATGAAAGCGTTTATATCTTTTTTTTTATGTTAAAATGATGGTATTTTAGATGTGATAGAAAAGATTTAAGTGGTTTAAATAAAATCAAATAAAACTTGGGCATTAAATATGTAAATGCATAGGATACATAGATGCCCTTTTTATAAATTATTTTAAAGTGAAATATATGTTTTCATACTAACGAGATTGTGATTGTATATCAAAAAAAGAACACACCAACCTTCGTTTTCCTTTCGTCGAAACCTGGGTTGAACCGAATGAAAGCACGGTTGGATGAAAGAGCAAAAGGCACATGATCCAAGAGACAACCATCCTGGTCTTTCTTCTCTTAGAGATTCGTACATGTACATTGGTGTGTACATATTAGCTCCTCGAGTTTCCCTTCTACTTGATAGCGACAACTATAATAAGGACAGTAAAATTATTAAACAATAGTGAACAATAAATTTGTGATTGATTGAATACATGACTTTCCTAGGACTTTGTGCCCCGTGTGCTCTATAAATTGACTTGAAATGAGCCTTATGTCATTTTGTCGTTAGTTTCTCTTTTTACAACTGAGGTACGTTATGACCAATAAATCGAATCTGATCATCGTGGATCTTGAGAGGCTTGCGAGGGCGGGGTTTCATATTCTCTCTTTTGTAAAGAAGAAGAAAGTTGTGATCAATGAAAAAAGGGCGAGGCTCGAATCTAACCCAATCGACTTGTCTCGCGATGCGGAAGGTCAGTCGCTGAAGAGGCCTCACCGAGAGGTCTTGGAGTCTAGTTTGGTGTGTGTGTGTGTGTTGAGGGCCAACAAGCCCTTTCGACCAAGACTAGTGACAAGGAGTTGCTATCACGATTCTCACACAGTCGCTGTCGTCGGAAAGCGGTGGTGCCTTGACGCTGGAGGGAGAGGAGGCCTTTAAGAATGTTTCCTCCATGGATAGATTTATGTATGAATTAGACAGGTCAGAGGAATGTCAGGACGACAAGTTTTCGAAGAATGCTGCGGAGTTTGCCCATATCACAGGGGTCGTTATGAAGCCTGGAGATGTGTGGCTTTCGTCACTATCTACCCTGGTAATTCTTTAATTGCCCGACCCATCATCTGTGATATATCTCTGGCTAGGGATATCGTCGGGGCGAGCACTTCCTCTGAGATCATAGATTGGTGGGAAGGTGAGACCAGACCATTACCGGGGCTGACCGGCCCTTTTGAGGGACTTGCTGAGGTCAGGCTACGGATTTTGTGCATGAATTGTCTCCTCGCATGAATGTTGAAGTAGTGGTTCTGCAGATGGAGCACTTCTCTCTCCGAGGCGGGCTAAACAAGGTGTTGCGCGAGCTGGAGGTACTCCAAGAGATATCTGATTTGTGAAGTTCAACCGGGAAGCTGATCGGGTGTATCATATTAGCTTAGGAGGAGAGATGGTTCTCTGAAAGTTGAGGGGGCATGTCCCCTCCGATGTCTTGGATGACCCTTTTATAAAACACTTTGTTTGAGGTCAGTAACAATGGTATTTTTAATAAAATGACATTTCAATGAATTTTGAAAAGACAATTGGAGTGATACATATCATTATGTGATGTTTTGTCTGACGCTCCTGCCTTATTAATAGGAGAAATGGTCATTTATTTTCACTTTACGATCCTTTAGTTCCTTCATTTTCTTTCAATTTTCTCTTATCCTCTCGTCCTTTAGTTGGTTATGCTCTTGTTTCTCGAGATGGCCATCAAACATTAGCCAGTCTTGTTCGGCTCTGTAAAGGGCACTGAAACTTCATCTCTAACAGGGAACGAAGTGAATGAGCTACAGCGAAGGTATGTTCTTGGCGAAAGCATAGGTCTTCAGAAGCTACATGGATTGACATGAGGGACAAATCCTCTGTGAAAGACCTAGTCTTCTATCGAGACTAGTTTAAATATGGCCTCTGATTGCCTCTGTGCAATGAGCTCCAGAGTATATTCAACATCTACAGGGTTATTTCGGCACAAGTAATGTCAAATTTCATAACCAAAATCATGACCTTCTCTCTTTTCTATCAGCGGGACAATCTTGTGGTGTCAATCAAACATCTGGTTGTGTAACGTCTCTATTGGGTTCCATGCATGCTATCTCTCTTTGAGAAGTTTCTCTTTCATAGTTTGCTCAGCTTTTTGTTTGTGCCTTGTCCATGCTAACCTCACCACCTTTGAACGTGCCCTGCAAGTTTGAGCTGACTGAAGGAGAGTAGGAAGAGATAGCAGAATAAGTATAGAATTTTTTGTAGGGAGAAAAGAGGGAGTGTTATTTTTTTC
Organism: Phalaenopsis equestris; assembly: GCF_001263595.1. Lineage (NCBI taxonomy): Eukaryota > Viridiplantae > Streptophyta > Magnoliopsida > Asparagales > Orchidaceae > Phalaenopsis > Phalaenopsis equestris. The sequence continues at coordinate 380,996 of NW_018250322.1, read as the reverse complement.
GTATTTTTTCCCATTACTTATAGATGTGTATTTTATACAATTACAGAAAGAAGTGAACGATTATAAAAATTATTTTTAATATCATTAAGGCTGTAATTGATTGTATATATTTTTTGTCATATTTGCATTACAATTTCAATTTCAACATTGGCCGTAATTGGATGGTCGGCTAGCTAGAAGTCATCGAACTGAGACGATCGACCAAGTGACATTTGTGCTTTCTAAAGTGCCCTTTGAGGTGATTGCTTTGTCCAGCCGCATGGCGATCTGGCTCAGTGTCTTTCGACATGGCCCATCAGAGTTGTTAGTTGTGAGGTGATTGTTTTGTCCAAACACGGTGTTGGTCGATCGAACGTGATCGATCAGCTTTTTTCGTTGAGTAAGTCATGGCTCACTTTTCGTTCGGCCCGAAACTTACAAGGCTCGTGTCTCGTCTTCCTGGTTGGTTTGTAACCTCGGCTATATCTCATAATCTTGATAGGTCTTAGATGAATCTTGTTGCAGCTTATGCGGGGTATCCAACGAGCTTGCTCCCATGATGATTTACTCCTTATTTTCAGCTGGTCTTGTCGTTACCGAGCGGGAACCGAACCTATCCCGAGTTTTGCATACCCGACTTTATGCCCAGCTTTGAATCGTCGGTTGATTGCTTACCTCAGGAGGAGGCTCTTTCATCATAGTCATTCGTTCTCTTTTTAGATTCATGCTGGTATTTTTGGTGTGTACAATATATATATAAATTATGATATGTAGTTTATATATTATATATGTTAACATCACTGTTGGATCAAAATATGTTCGATGGATCACCTTTTTAGGGTGTTGAATCAAAAAATATCTTGTGAATCACATTTGATGAATAAAAAGTTGGACGAACAAGAGGAACAAGGAGAGAGAGACAGAGAGAGAGAAGAAAATTGTGCACAAAATACAAGTTCTGAGAGAGTAAATTCAACGATCCTTTATTGAAAAAATGACCCCTTATTTATCGGTGTTAAGTGTATCTAGTAAAGTTACATGTTAATCCATATTTTAATAGAGATATTAAAAATCATTATTACATCTTTTCAAGTTTGTAACCGACTCCGAGACTTTTAATATCCATAACTAATGCTACCACTATTTTGTATTCATAATTGCTCATAAAGAGGCATTTAATCATATGTTAGTGTTGTCATTTAGTCGTCTGAAAGGTCTTCGGTCGGTCGGAATACATTCGGTCAGCCTTCTCAAGAGAATCCCTGATAGAGGTCCTCTTTGTCGTTAAGGTGAACTTAGACTGTCAGGCGTAGGGTGTATCACTGTAATATGAAAGACAACTCTCCTTTCACAAAGGCATTCTCAGAGAATTAGAAGAGTGTTCAACGGGGTGCTCTTTGGTCATCTTAGTGAATAATCTCATAATCGATTGAGAGAGCTGGCCACAAGTGGTTGGAGCTTTTTCTCGTGGTAAGCAATCAACTGACGATTCAAGGTCAAGTATGAAGCCGTGTCTTCAAAAACCAAGATAAGTTCAAGTCCTGGAGATGGTTCCCCACTCGGTAGCGGCAAGACTCGTTGAAAGTGAGATGTGAATCATCTCGTTAGCAAATCTCATCAGATACCTTGCATAGGCTGCGACAAGATCTGTCTAAGATTAGGAGATCCGGTCGAGACGACCCACGAACCGGATAGGTGAGAAACAAGCCCTATAAGAGTCGAGCCAAACAGAAAGTGAGTCACAACTTACTCAACTAAAAAGTTGATTGATCACTTTCGACTGCCAACCTCGCGTTCGGACCGAACAACCACCTCACATCCGACTGCTCTGATTGACCGTATCAAAATACACCGAGCCATATCGCCATTGGTCGAACACTCCGACTGACCAACACGCACTTCAGAGTTGGTCAGTCGACACTTCAAGCTAGTAGACCAGCCAATTATTGATAATGTTGAAATTCAAATTATAATGCAAATGTAACATAAAATCTATACGATCAATTAGAGTCTTAATGACATTAAGAACGATTTTCATAAATGTTCTATTTATTTTGTAATTATACAAAACATGCCTTTATAAGTAAGGGGCAAAAATATAAATAGAGTTCGTTCTCTCGGTCCTCCCTTTAAAAAATTCTAGACTTATTCTGCTTTCACTTCCTTCTCTCCTTCACTCGGCTCAAACTCTCGGGACATGCTCAACAACAACAACAACAAAGCCTTAATCCCACTACGTGGGGTCAGCTACATGAATCATTTTTCTCCATTGCGTCCTATTTAGTGTCATATTTCATTTAGTTCTAGTAAATTAAGATCATTTTTAATACAATAAGCCCAAATCTTCCTAGGTCTACCTCTGCCTTTCTTAACATAAGTCGAATTTAAAACATCTACTCTCCTAATCGGATCATCTAATGGTCGACGTTTAATATGACCAAACCATCTAAGACGACTTTCTCTAATTTTGTCTGTCACAGGAGTTACACCAACCCTATCACAAATATATTCATTCCGCATTTTGTCTCTAAGTGTAAAGCCACTCATCCACCTAATCATTCTCATCCCGGCAACACTTAACTTATTATTATGCTTCGCTTTTAAAGGCCAACCTTCAGCGCCATAGAGCATTGCAGGTCTCACCACCATCTTATAAAATTTTCCTTTCAGTCTTAGCGGTACTTTTCTATCACACAAAAGACCCGAAGCATTCCTCCACTTCAACCAACCAACTTGAATTCTACTATTAACATCCCCATCTATATCACCATCGCTTTGGACAACGGACCCAAGATATCTAAATCGTTCACACCTTTTAATAATTAGATCACCCAAAGTCACACTTCTGTCACTAGAGCTATTACTACTAAAATTACATTCCATGTATTCAGTTTTAGTTCTACTTAAACGAAGGCCTTTAGACTCCAATGTAGACCTCCATAA